>NC_084741.1:12648114-12660614 GCF_033978785.1 Entelurus aequoreus
AAAAAAATTTCTGCACCGTGACTAGGGAAGGTTGTCTGGCCACCAGACGACAACAAAGTGGCAATAATCAGGTTACTGGATATCCATATGTAGTATGGATACAAAAAAATTCTGCACCGTGACTAGGGAAGGTTGTTTGGCCCCCAGACGACGACAAAGTGGCAGTAATTAGGTTACTGGATATCCATATAAAGTATGGATAAAAATGTTTTCTGCACCATGACTAGGGAAGGTTGTTTGGCCACCAGACGACGACAAAATGGCAGGAATAAGGTTACTGGATATCTATATAAAGTATGGATAAAAATGTTTTCTGCACCGTGACTAGGGAAGGTTGTTTGGCCACCAGACGACGACAAAGTGGCAGTAATCAGGTTACTGGATATTCATATGTAGTATGGATAAAAATGTTTTGTGCACCGTGACTAGGGAAGGTTGTCTGGCCACCAGACGACGACAAAATGGCAGGAATCCGGTTACTAGATATATATATGTATAATGGATACATTACTCCCAGTCAAATTGTTGATTGAACTCAGGCCTGCTCTAGACCATCGCCTGCAACCCGGACGTGCCTCAAGGTCACATGTTTACAACCCAGCTGTAGCCGAGTCCAAGTCCGGTCCTCATTCCTGAGCAAGGCTTTTGAACGGGGCGCAGTCGTTCCTAGATTACATTCAAGGCCAAAGAGGAACTTTCTGCAAGCTTCCGTACGAGTCACGGATACGCTAAAACCTAGCTGTCATTGTTACGCTAACAGGTACTGGCGAGGACAATCCTGGCTGAAAGGACACGACTCCTTCATCCTGTGGCTTCTTTCTCTTTCATAGAACCTCCATTTTTTTTCCTTCAGGTAAATAATCCTGCAGGTCCGGAGCTTTTGTTTGAACTTTGGTTATCGCCAAACCATAAACCGGTCCAACTGGTTAGCGCGCTGCAGATAGGAGTGTTTCAGTACACAATAAGGAAGAGAAAGAAAAAAAAACAGATGGAAGGGATACAGGTCTGACATACAGGTCCTGCACTGGCTTCCTGTGCACTTAAGATGTGACTTTAAGGTTTTACTACTTAGGTATAAAATACTACACTCCTATCTTGCTGACTGTATTGTACCATATGTCCCTGCAAGAAATCTGCCTTCAAAGAACTCCGGCTTATTAGTGATTCCCAGAGCCCCAAAAAGTCTGCGGGCTATAGAGCGTTTTCTATTGGGGCTCCAGTATTCTGGAATGTTCTAGCAGTAACAGTTAGAGATGCTACCTCAGTAGAAGCATTTAAGTCCCATCCTAAAACTCATTTGTATACTCTAGCCTTTAAATACACCCCCTTTTTAGACCAGTTGATCTGCCGTCTCTTTTCTGTTCAGATTCGGTGACCACAGATGAGTCGCTAGCTGTCCAAAGTCGGGACCCAGGGTGGACCACAGCATCAGTTGGGGACGTCTCTGTGCTGCTGACCTGTTTCCACTCAAGATGATCTCCTGCTGGCCCCACTATGGACTGGACTCTCACTATTATGTTAGATCCACTATGGACTGGACTCTCACTATTATGTTAGATCCACTATGGACTGGACTCTCACTATTATGTTAGATCCACTATGGACTGGACTCTCACACTATTATGTTAGATCCACTATGGACTGGACTCTGACACTATTATGTTAGATCCACTATGGACTGGACTCACACTATTATGTTAGATCCACTATGGACTGGACTCTCACTATTATGTTAGATCCACTATGGACTGGACTCTCACTATTATGTTAGATCCACTATGGACTGGACTCTCACTATTATGTTAGATCCACTATGGACTGGACTCTCACTATTATGTTAGATCCACTATGGACTGGACTCTCACTATTATGTTAGATCCACTATGGACTGGACTCTCACTATTATGTTAGATCCACTATGGACTGGACTCTCTCACTATTATGTTAGATCCACTATGGACTGGACTCTCACTATTATGTTAGATCCACTATGGACTGGACTCTCACAATATTAACTAGATCCACTATGGACTGGACTCTCACTATTATGTTAGATCCACTATGGACTGGACTCTCACACTATTATGCTCGATCCACTATGGACTGGACTCTCACTATTATGTTAGATCCACTATGGACTGGAGTCCGACACTATTAACTAGATCCACTATGGACTGGACTCTGACAGTATTATGTTAGATCCACTATGGAATGGACTCTCACTATTATGCTAGATCCACTATGGACTGGACTCTCACACTATTATGTTAGATCCACTATGGACTGGACTCTCACTATTATGTTAGATCCACTATGGACTGGACTCTCACACTATTATGTTAGATCCACTATGGACTGGACTCTCACTATTATGTTAGATCCACTATGGACTGGACTCTCACACTATTATGTTAGATCCACTATGGACTGGACTCTCACTATTATGTTAGATCCACTATGGACTGGACTCTCACAATATTAACTAGATCCACTATGGACTGGACTCTCACAATATTAACTAGATCCACTATGGACTGGACTCTCACAATATTAGCTAGATCCACTATGGACTGGACTCTCACTATTATGTTAGATCCACTATGGACTGGACTCTCACTATTATGTTAGATCCACTATGGACTGGACTCTCTCACTATTATGTTAGATCCACTATGGACTGGACTCTCACTATTATGTTAGATCCACTATGGACTGGACTCTCACAATATTAACTAGATCCACTATGGACTGGACTCTCACTATTATGTTAGATCCACTATGGACTGGACTCTCACACTATTATGCTCGATCCACTATGGACTGGACTCTCACTATTATGTTAGATCCACTATGGACTGGAGTCCGACACTATTAACTAGATCCACTATGGACTGGACTCTCACAGTATTATGTTAGATCCACTATGGAATGGACTCTCACTATTATGCTAGATCCACTATGGACTGGACTCTCACACTATTATGTTAGATCCACTATGGACTGGACTCTCACTATTATGTTAGATCCACTATGGACTGGACTCTCACTATTATGTTAGATCCACTATGGACTGGACTCTCACACTATTATGTTAGATCCACTATGTGTAAATGCCTTCAAGTGTTTCCTGCTTTTATAGCTTTAAACCGGAAGTAATAATAATAATAATAATAATAATAATAATAATAATAATAATAATGGATTAGATTTATATAGCACAAGTGCCGTTATGTCGTCTAGCCGTCCATAGCGTTTCTACTCGCATGGACTCTTCCTTCCTGGTTCCAAGCAACGTTTGTGAGTTTTACAATATAACCAAAACAATTGTTAATTACTAAAGAGTCCCATGTGTGACGTCTGTAGGAGTGTTTTCATGCATATTTGTACGTGCTATCCTAATGTCATGAAGCTAGCGTCGTTAGCATTAGCTAATATGCTAACACGTTTACAAGTGTCTGTGTTAGTTTTATTAACTTAATTAGCATTCTTTTTGTATTGTTTCAATTCCACAAGTTCCTGGGTAAATTCACCAAAACGTCACCGTGGAGTTATTGAGTCTGTTTAGCTGATTGGAGAGCTAGCTTGCGCAGGTAGTGGGTCCATGACCGTGACTTCTGTTTTGTTGGATCGGCCGTTTTACTGCCGTGTTCCAGACACCGTTTGGAAACAATTAAGGTGTTAGAATAATTGTATCTAAGTTATCACAAAACTTTGTGTTGCCATGAGTTCCCGGCGAGAAGACAAAAGCTGTCTTTGATCCTACCAAGAAGAAGGCTTGTAAAACTCCACTGTGTAGGATGGGAAGCAACATGAAGGTGTTCTGTTTCTTTGATGTATTGTAATCCACAGAAAGATTTTGCCTTGACCCGAGAACTACAAAGCGGAGAGGAAGCCAGACCAGACTCCATTCCAGGCGTCCTTTTCTTCTGTTTTACGACCTTTTCTTTAAACTGTTTGTAATCAAAGGCGATGGCTGTTTACGACCCCCGTCCTTTGGAAACAGCTGTTGCCATGTAATCAGGGAAAGTCCAAATAAAAGAGGAGGCGTACAATCTTTCGTTAGAGCGTGCTGGGAGACTGAACACGAGTACATCCCAGACGTTTCTCCTTAATTGAGCCAAATTTAATTCTGTCTCTGTTTAATTCCTTGCTTCTTGTCTTGTTTAATAGATGTCATCAGTGTTTGAACCTGACATAAGGTATGTAAATAAACATTTACAAAATATTTCTGTGTAAATAACTATTTATTGGATGTATTTTTTCTTTCAAAAATTTAGTGGGTGCGGCTTATACACTGGTGCGCCCTATAGTCCGGAAAATAGGGTAGTTGTGTGAATGCTCCAAAACATTCACACGTTTTTCTACACCAAAATTCATTTATTTATTCAACTTCTTCTTGGCGCGCTCTACCTTCCACATTTTTCACCCGATTCAAAGCGTTCCAACTTTAAACTGTTCAGCCTTGACAAATTCCAAAAATTCCCAGATTTCCCAGAATTCCAGGTTTTCCGGGACATTTTTCCGTTCAAAATGAATTGGCCATTTATCAAACTTCCACCATTTTCAAATTTTTCAACCCGTTCAAACCAATCCACCTTTAACACATTCCCCCATCCTGGAAGTTTAAACTACTCTTTTTCCAAGTTAAAATAAATTCCAGGATTTTCCAGAACTCCTGGTTTTCCAAAGCTCTATTTCCACCCTTTTTTCTGGTGACTACTCCTCACACATTTTTCAACGCATTTCAACCGTTCCAGCGTCAAAACATTCCTCTTAATCAGGAAAAAAATCTATTTATTTTTTAACTGGAAAAATTACCGGTTTTCCCGAAATTCCAGGAATTCCGTAATACCATTTCCCAATTTAACATCTTACTACGTCAACATTTCTCGACCGATTTGAAAAATTCCAACACCAACCATTTCAACTCATTCAGACATTCAAGTTTTTTTTTTTACCATTTTCAAAAAAATTCCTTTTTTTCCCGAAATTCCAGGAATTCCGTAATATAATTTCTTAATTCAACATCTTACTACGTCAACATTTCTCGACCGATTTGAAAAATTCCAACACCAACCATTTCAACTCATTCATACCATTCAAGTTTTTTTTTTACCATTTTCAAAAAAATCCCGCTTTTCCCGAAATTCCAGGAATTCCGTAATACCATTTCCCAATTTAACATCTTACTACGTCAACATTTCTCGACCGATTTGAAAAATTCCAACACCAACCATTTCAACTCATCCAGACCATTCAAGTTTTTTTTACCATTTTCAAAAAAATCCCCGCTTTTCCCGAAATTCCAGGAATTCCGTAATACCATTTCCCAATTCAACCTCTTACTACGTCAACATTTCTCGACCGATTTGAAAAATTCCAACACCAACCATTTTAACTCATTCAGACCATTAAAGTTTTTTTTTTACCATTTTCAAAAAAATTCCCGCTTTTCCCGAAATTCCAGGAATTCCGTAATACCATTTCCCAATTCAACATCTTACTACGTCAACATTTCTCGACCGATTTGAAAAATTCCAACACCAACCATTTCAACTCATTCAGACCATTCAAGTCTTTTTTTTACCATTTTGCAAAAACTCCCGCTTTTCCCGAAATTCCAGGAATTCCGTAATACCATTTCCCAATTCAACATCTTACTACGTCAACATTTCTCGACCGATTTGAAAAATCCCAACACCAACCATTTCAACTCATCCAGACCATTCAAGTTTTTTTTTTACCATTTTCAAAAAAATTCCCGCTTTTCCCGGAATTCCAGGAATTCCGTAATACCATTTCCCAATTCAACATCTTACTACGTCAACATTTCTCGACCGATTTGAAAGATTCCAACACCAACCATTTCAACTCATTCAGACCATTCAAGTTTTTTTTTACCATTTTCAAAAAAATCCCCGCTTTTCCCGAAATTCCAGGAATTCCGTAATACCATTTCCCAATTCAACATCTTACTACGTCAACATTTCTCGACCGATTTGAAAAATTCCAACACCAACCATTTCAACTCATTCAGACCATTCAAGTTTTTTTTTACCATTTTCAAAAAAATCCCCGCTTTTCCCGAAATTCCAGGAATTCCGTAATACCATTTCCCAATCCAACATCTTACTACGTCAACATTTCTCGACCGATTTGAAAAATTCCAACACCAACCATTTTAACTCATTCAGACCATTCAAGTTTTTTTTTACCATTTTCAAAAAAATTCCAGCTTTTCCCGAAATTCCAGGAATTCCGTAATACCATTTCCCAATTCAACATCTTACTACGTCAACATTTCTCGACCGATTTGAAAAATTCCAACACCAACCATTTCAACTCATCCAGACCATTCAAGTTTTTTTTTTACCATTTTCAAAAAAATTCCAGCTTTTCCCGAAATTCCAGGAATTCCGTATTACCATTTCCCAATTCAACATCTTACTACGTCAACATTTCTCGACCGATTTGAAAAATTCCAACACCAACCATTTCAACTCATCCAGACCATTCAGTTTTTTTTTTTTTACCATTTTCAAAAAAATTCCCGCTTTTCCCGAAATTCCAGGAATTCCGTAATACCATTTCCCAATTCAACATCTTACTACGTCAACATTTCTCGACCGATTTGAAAAATTCCAACACCAACCATTTCAACTCATCCAGACCACTCAAGTTTTTTTTTTACCATTTTCAAAAAAATTCCAGCTTTTCCCGAAATTCCAGGAATTCCGTAATACCATTTCCCAATTCAACATCTTACTACGTCAACATTTCTCGACCGATTTGAAAAATTCAAACACCAACCATTTCAACTCATCGAGACCATTCAAGTTGTTTTTTTACCATTTTCAAAAAAATTCCAGCTTTTCCCAAAATTCCAGGAATTCCGTAACACCATTTCCCAATTCAACATCTTACTACGTCAACATTTCTCGACCGATTTGAAAAATTCCAACACCAACCATTTCAACTCATCCAGACCATTCAAGTTTTTTTTTTACCATTTACAAAAAAATTCCCGCTTTTCCCGAAATTCCAGGAATTCCGTAATACCATTTCCCAATTCAACATCTTACTACGTCAACATTTCTCGACCGATTTGAAAAATTCCAACACCAACCATTTTAACTCATTCAGACCATTCAAGTTTTTTTTTACCATTTTCAAAAAAATCCCGCTTTTCCCCAAATTCCAGGAATTCCGTAATACCATTTCCCAATTCAACATCTTACTACGTCAACATTTCTCGACCGATTTGAAAAATTCCAACACCAACCATTTCAACTCATTCAGACCATTGAAGTTTTTTTTTTACCATTTTCAAAAAAATTCCCGCTTTTCCCGAAATTCCCAAATTTTGGGAAATTCTTCACATTTTTCAAAGTTCCACAACTCCCACATTTTTCACCTGATTCAATTGAATCAAAATATTCAGCCTGTTCGGGAATTGTGTGCTCTACTTCAACTATTCTAAAAAAAAAAATTCCAGGATTTCAGTTCAACTTCAGCATTCACACGCAATTCCTCCAGGAATCGTCTCATCTAGTTTTGTTTGATTTTTACGTGAGTTGTTGGTACCCACCTATTTTTATATGGTACTCATTCCTAACTACAACACATGTTGACATAATTGAACCCAGTTTTTACCTAAAAATAAGACTTTTGATCTGTTGAAAAAAGCATGAGTGATCTATGTTTACTGAGCGTTGCTTCTTCCTACTCCTTTTCAGACTTTGACTCGTGCAAATGCCAACATGTGTTACACCAAAGCAATACTTTTATCATGACTGACTTTGGCTTTAGGTCAAATGTGTGTTAAGCATAATAACACACCTGGGCAAACACAATAAAAAGGTGTGTGTGAAGAAGTGTGTGTGTGTGTGTGTGTGTATTCTTGTACTTATACCCTTCTTGAGACATCGTCAAGGAAAAGTAGCTTCCATATGAGGAGGTGTGAACAAGTTAGGACATACTGTAAATCAGGGGTCACCAACCTTTTTGAAAGCAAGAGCTACTTCTTGGGTACTGATTAATGCGAAGGGCTACCAGTTTGATACACACTTAAATAAAGTGCCAGAAATAGCCAATTTGCTCAATTTACCTTTAACTCTGTGTTATTATTAATAATTAATGATATTTACACTTAATTGGACGGTTTAAAAGAGGAGAAAACATGAAAAAAATTACAATTAAATTTTGAAACATAGTTTATCTTCAATTTCGACTCTTTAAAATTCAAAATTCAACCGAAAAAAAGAAGAGAAAAACTAGCTAATTCGAATCTTTTTGAAAAAATGTAAAATATATTTTATGGAACATCATTAGTAATTTTTCCTGATTAAGATTAATTTTAGAATTTTGATGACATGTTTTAAATAGGTTAAAATCCAATCTGCACTTTGTTAGAATATATAACAAATTGGACCAAGCTATATTTCTAACAAAGACAAATCATTATTTCTTCTAGATTTTCCAGAACAAAAATTTTAAAAGAAATTCAAAAGACTTTGAAATAAGATTTAAATTTGATTCTACAGATTTTCTAGATTTGCCAGAATAATTTTTTTGAATTCTAATCATAATAAGTTTGAAGAAATATTTCACAAATATTCTTCGTCGAAAAAACAGAAGCTAAAATGAAGAATTAAATTAAAATGTATTTATTATTCTTTACAATAAAAACAATAAATGTACTTGAACATTGATTTAAATTGTCAGGAAAGAAGAGGAAGGAATTTAAAAGGTAAAAAGGTATATGTGTTTAAAAATCCTAAAATCATTTTTAAGGTTGTATTTTTTTTCTAAAATTGTCTTTCTGAAAGTTATAAGAAGCAAAGTAAAAAAAATGTATGAATTTATTTAAACAAGTGAAGACCAAGTCTTTAAAATATTTTCTTGGATTTTCAAATTCTATTTGAGTTTTGTCTCTTGGAATTAAAAATGTCGAGACCAGCTTGCTAGTAAATAAATACAATTTAAAAAATAGAGGCAGCTCACTGGTAAGTGCTGCTATTTGAGCTATTTTTAGAACAGGCCAGCGGGCTACTCATCTGGTCCTTACGGGCTACCTGGTGCCCGCGGGCACCGCGTTGGTGACCCCTGCACTATAGTGCGTGCGTGTGTGTGTGTGTGTGTGTGTGTGTGTGTGTGTGTGTGCCAGACAAACGGACTTACCTCATCCACAGTGAGCGGCATACATATTCGGTACTCTTTCATCAACATGCTGCAGGGTTGTTAGTGTGGCTTGCATGCAGACACACACACACACACACACACACACACACACACACGCACACACACACGCACAGACACACACTCTCAGGTAACAACTTCTTGTTTTGTCAGCTGCGCCGCCTTCCTTTGTTTTGCCGATGTCAGCTCGGTGCACTCTCTGTCTGTCAATGTTGACAAACTCCCCGCGGACTCGCCAGGTCTTCCAAAGCTTCTTTCGCTTTCGGGTGTGTTGGCAGAGCGAAGCGACTCTACCTGTCGGACGCCCTCGTCACTCGCCGCCGTGCTTTGTTCGGGCCCTGCGTGGACGCCCTCGCGCCGCGGCCTTCCCCGCTCCTCCCTCCCTCCCTCCCTAACCTTTCCCTATGTGTCAGTCGGCATGCATTCCTTTGCCCTATCATATTCCCCCGCACGCTCCCGCCCACCGTACTGCTCACCTGTGGCTCCTCCCACTTGTTGTGCTCGCCTGCCAAGTTGGTGCTGCACTGGACTTGGACGCCGTTCCCCTCCCCCGCCTTCTCCTGGCCTGGCCCATTGAACCCTGACACATTTTTTCTTGTCCCGTGCCGTACGGACTACAGGCCGGACCCATTCCCGGGTGGATCTCGCGTGAGAGGAAGAGGGGTGGTTAGGGTTGTCAATATACCGGTATTAGTATAGTACCGCGATACTAATGAATGATATTCGGTGCTATACCGCCTCTAAAAAATACCGGTCCCCCAACACTCCCCCGTCGTCGTGACATTGCTGGTTTTACGAGCAGAGGAGCATGTTCGGCAGCGCACACACACAGAGTACTTACAAGCAGACACAGTGTGTAGACAGAAAAGGGAGAACGGACGCATTTTGGCGTAAAAAGTAAAGATGAAGGTGAAGTTATGATAATAATAATAATAATAATAGATTTTATTTGTAAAAAGCACTTTACATTGAGTAAACAACCTCAAAGTGCTACAGTGTATTAAAAAAATAAATACAAAAATAAATAAAAAGATAATAAAAAATAAATAAAAATGAAAATTAGAACAGCCAAATAGCTAGAAATAGTATGCATATATCTAAAAAAAGGCTTTTAAAATTTTTTTTTTTTTTTAAAGAAGGGTTTTTAAGCCTTTTTTTTAAAAGCATCCACAGTCTGTGGTGCCCTCAGGTGGTCAGGGAGAGCGTTCCACAGACTGGGAGCGGCGGAGCAGAAAGCCCGGTCTCCCATTGTTCCTAGCATTGTCCACGGAGGTTGGAGGAGGTTAGCCTGTCCCGAGCTGAGGTGTGGTGTGGAGGATTTGGGGGTGAGTAGCTACTTTCAAATCACTAGTCCTGGTCTCCATGGCGACATATAAACTAAGTTTCTTACAAGTATCATTATCACTGGAGGACAAGGAATGGCTAAACATGCTTCACTACACACCGTAGCTCACCGGCGTCACAATGTCAACAAACGCCATGGGTGGATCTACACCTGACATCCACTGTAATGATACCAAGTACAGGAGCGTATCTAGTCGATACTACTATGATTACATTGATATTTTTTGGCATCACAACATCTTCTTTCGGTTTTTTGAAATGTATATTATGTTTATAAACTTAACAAATACGCCCCTGGACACATGAGGACTTTGAATATGACCAATGTATGATCCTGTAAATACTTGGTATCAGATTGATACCCAAATTTGTGGTATCACCCAAAACTAATGCGCGTGTGCTTGTTTTTTTTACACACGCACAAATCGAAACACTGACACACAAATTAAAAGACATGCACACGCAAAACTGAATACACCCGCACAGATTGAGATACAGACACACAAATCAGTACACAGACACATGAATTGGGTTACAGACGCACAGATTGAAATACAGACACACAAATTAGTAATTGGACACATGAATGGGAATACACACACACACACACACACACACACACACACACACACACACACACACACACACACACACACACACACACACACACACACACACACACACAGATTGAGTTACACAAATTGTGTTACAGACGCACAGATTAAGATACAGACACACACATTAGTACACAGACACACAAATTGTGTTGCAGACGCACAGACTGAGATACAGACACACACATTAGTACACAGACACATTAATTGGGTTACAGACGCACACATAGAGATACAGACACATAAAATACTACTTGGACCAGTGAATTGGGTTACAGAAACACAGATTGTAATACAGACACACAAATTAGTATTTGGACACGTGAATGGGAATACACACACACACACACACACACACACACACACACACACACACACACACACACACACACACACACACACACACACACACACACACACACACACACACACACAGATTGAGATACAGACACACAAATTGAGTTACAGACGCACAAATTGAGATACAGACACACAAATTAGTATTTGGACACCTGAATGGGAATACACACACACACACACACACACACACACACACACACACACACACACACACACACACACACACACACACATATTGAGATACAGACACACAAATTGTGTTACAGACGCACAGATTGAGATACAGACACATATATTAGTACACAGAAACATGAATTGGGTTACAGACGCACACATTGAGATCCAGACACACAAATTAGTACACGTAAATTGGGTTACAGACACACAGATTGAGATCTAGACACACAAATTAGTATTTGGACACGTGAACACACACACACACACACACACACACACACACACACACACACACACACACACACACACACACACACACACACACACACACACACACACACACACACACATATTGAGATACAGAAACACAAATTGTGTTACAGACGCACAGACTGAGATACAGACACACAAATTAGTACACAGACACATGAATTGGGTTACAGACGCACAGATTGAAATACAGACACACAAATTAGTAATTGGACACATGAATGGGAATACACACACACACACACACACACACACACACACACACACACACACACACACACACACACACACACACACACACACACACACAGAGATTGAGTTACACAAATTGTGTTACGGACGCACAGATTAAGATACAGACACACACATTAGTACACAGACACACAAATTGTGTTACAGATGCACAGACTGAGATACAGACACACACATTAGTACACAGACACATTAATTGGGTTACAGACGCACAGATTGAGATACAGACACATAAAATACTACTTGGACCAGTGAATTGGGTTACAGAAACACAGATTGTAATAC
>NC_084741.1:12663114-12683114 GCF_033978785.1 Entelurus aequoreus
ACATTAATTGGGTATAAAACGCACACATAGAGATACAGACATACCAATTAGTACTTGGACCAGTGAATTGGGTTACAGAAACACAGACTGAAATACAGACACACAAAATTAGTATTTGGACATGTGAATGGGATTACACAAACCCACACACACACACACACACACACACACACACACACACACACACACACACACACACACACACACACACACACACACACACACACACACACACACACAGATTGAGATAAAGACACACAAATTGTGTTACAGACGCACAGACTGAGATACAGAAACACAAATTGTGTTACAGACGCACAGACTGAGATATAGACACACACATTAGTACACAGACACATTAATTGGGTATAAAACGCACACATTGAGATACAGACACACAAATTAGTACTTGGACCAGTGAATTGGGTTACAGAAACACGTATTGAAATACAGACACACAAATTAGTATTTGGACACATGAATGGGATTACACACACACACACACACACACACACACACACCCACACACACACACACACACACACACACACACACACACACACACACACACACACACACACACACACACACACACACACACACACACACAGATTGAGATAAAGACACACAAATTGTGTTACAGACGCACAGACTGAGATATAGACACACACATTAGTACAAAGACACATTAATTGGGTATAAAACGCACACATTGAGATGCAGACACACAAATTAGTACTTGGACCAGTGAATTGGGCTACAGAAACACTTATTGAAATACAGACACACAAATTAGTATTTGGACACATGAATGGGATTACACGCACGCGCACACACACACACACACACACACACACACACACACACACACACACACACACACACACACACACACACACACACACACACACACACACACACACACACACACAAATTGAGATAAAGACACACAAATTGTGTTACAGACGCACAGACTGAGATATAGACACACACATTAGTACACAAACATTAATTGGGTATAAAACGCACACATTGAGATACAGACACACAAATTAGTACTTGGACCAGTGAATTGGGTTACAGAAACACATATTGAAATACAGACACACAAATTAGTATTTGGACACATAAATGGGATTACACACACACACACACACACACACACACACACACACACACACACACACACACACACACACACACACACACACACACACACACACACACACACACACACACACACAGATTGAGATAAAGACACACAAATTGTGTTACAGACGCACAGACTGAGATATAGACACACACATTAGTACAAAGACACAATAATTGGGTATAAAACTCACACATTGAGATACAGACACACAAATTAGTACTTGGACCAGTGAATTGGGCTACAGAAACACTTATTGAAATACAGACACACAAATTAGTATTTGGACACAAGAATGGGATTACACACACACACACACACACACACACACACACACACACACACACACACACACACACACACACACACACACACACACACACACACACACACACACACACACACACACACACAGACAGATTGAGATACAGACACACAAATTGAGTAACAGACGCACAGATTGAGATACAGACACACAAATTAGTATTTGGACACCTGAATGGGAATACACACGCATGCACGCACGCACGCACGCACGCACGCACGCACGCACGCACGCACGCACACACACACACACACACACACAGACACACACACACACACACACATATTGAGATACAGACACACAAATTGTGTTACAGATGCACAGATTGAGATACAGACACACATATTAGTACACAGACACATGAATTGGGTTACAGACGCACACATTGAGATCCAGACACACAAATTAGTACACGTAAATTGGGTTACAGACACACAGATTGAGATCTAGACACACAAATTAGTATTTGGACACATGAACACACACACACACACACACACACACACACACACACACACACACACACACACACACACACACACACACACACACACACACACACACACACACAGATTGAGATACAGAAACACAAATTGTGTTACAGACACACAGACTGAGATACAGACACACAAATTAGTACACAGACACATGAATTGGGTTACAGATGCACACATAGAGATACAGACACACAAATTAGTACTGGACCAGTGAATTGGGTTACAGAAACACAGATTGAAATACAGACACACAAATTAGTATTTGGACATGTGAATGGGGTCACACACACACACACACACACACACACACACACACACACACACACACACACACACACACACACACACACACACACACACACACACACACACACACACACACACACAGATTGAGATACAGAAACACAAATTGTGTTACAGATGCACAGACTGAGATACAGACCCACACATTAGTACACAGACACATTAATTGGGTTACAAACGCACAAATTGAGATACAGACACACAAATTAGTACACAGACACATTAATTGGGTTACAAACACACACATAGAGATACAGACATACACATTACTACTTGGACCAGTGAATTGGGTTACAAAAACACAGATTGAAATACAGACACACAGATTAGTATTTGGACATGTGAATGGGATTACACACACACACACACACACACACACACACACACACACACACACACACACACACACACACACACACACACACACACACACACACACACACACACACACACACACACACACACACAACACACACACACAGATTGAGATACAGAAACACAAATTGTGTTACAGACGCACAGACTGAGATATAGACACACACATTAGTACATAGACACATTAATTGGGTATAAAACGCACACATAGAGATACAGACATACCAATTAGTACTTGGACCAGTGAATTGGGTTACAGAAACACAGACTGAAATACAGACACACAAAATTAGTATTTGGACATGTGAATGGGATTACACAAACCCACACACACACACACACACACACACACACACACACACACACACACACACACACACACACACACACACACACACACACACACACACACACACACACACACACACACACACACAGATTGAGATAAAGACACACAAATTGTGTTACAGACGCACAGACTGAGATACAGAAACACAAATTGTGTTACAGACGCACAGACTGAGATATAGACACACACATTAGTACACAGACACATTAATTGGGTATAAAACGCACACATTGAGATACAGACACACAAATTAGTACTTGGACCAGTGAATTGGGTTACAGAAACACGTATTGAAATACAGACACACAAATTAGTATTTGGACACATGAATGGGATTACACACACACACACACACACACACACACACCCACACACACACACACACACACACACACACATACACACACACACACACACACACACACACACACACACACACACACACACACACACACACACACACACACACACACACAGATTGAGATAAAGACACACAAATTGTGTTACAGACGCACAGACTGAGATATAGACACACACATTAGTACAAAGACACATTAATTGGGTATAAAACGCACACATTGAGATGCAGACACACAAATTAGTACTTGGACCAGTGAATTGGGCTACAGAAACACTTATTGAAATACAGACACACAAATTAGTATTTGGACACATGAATGGGATTACACGCACGCACACACACACACACACACACACACACACACACACACACACACACACACACACACACACACACACACACACACACACACACACACACACACACACACACACACAAATTGAGATAAAGACACACAAATTGTGTTACAGACGCACAGACTGAGATATAGACACACACATTAGTACACAAACATTAATTGGGTATAAAACGCACACATTGAGATACAGACACACAAATTAGTACTTGGACCAGTGAATTGGGTTACAGAAACACATATTGAAATACAGACACACAAATTAGTATTTGGACACATAAATGGGATTACACACACACACACACACACACACACACACACACACACACACACACACACACACACACACACACACACACACACACACACACACACACACACACACACACACACACACACACACACACACACACAGATTGAGATAAAGACACACAAATTGTGTTACAGACGCACAGACTGAGATATAGACACACACATTAGTACAAAGACACAATAATTGGGTATAAAACTCACACATTGAGATACAGACACACAAATTAGTACTTGGACCAGTGAATTGGGCTACAGAAACACTTATTGAAATACAGACACACAAATTAGTATTTGGACACAAGAATGGGATTACACACACACACACACACACACACACACACACACACACACACACACACACACACACATACACACACACACACACACACACACACACACACACACACACACACACACATATTGAGATACAGACACATAAATTGTGTTACAGACGCACGGACTGAGATACAGACACACAAATTGTGTTACAGACGCACAGACTGAGATATAGACACACACATGAGTACATAGACACATTAATTGGGTATAAAACGCACACATTGAGATACAGACACACACATTAGTATTTGGACACATGAATGGGATTACACACACACACACACACACACACACACACACACACACACACACACACACACACACACACACACACACACACACACACACACACACACACACACAGAGATTGAGATACAGACACATAAATTGTGTTACAGACGCACAGACTTAGATACAGACACACAAATTGTGTTACAGACGCACATACTGAGATATAGACACACACATTAGTACATAGACACATTAATTGGGTATAAAACGCACACATTGAGATACAGACACACAAATTAGTACTTGGACCAGTGAATTGGGCTACAGAAACACATATTGAAATACAGACACACAAATTAGTATTTGGACACACACACACACACACACACACACACACACACACACACACACACACACACACACACACACACACACACACACACACACACACACACACACACAGAGAGAGATTGAGATACAGACACATAAATTGTGTTACAGACGCACAGACTGAGATACAGACACACAAATTGTGTTACAGACGCACAGACTGAGATATAGACACACACATTAGTACATAGACACATTAATTGGGTATAAAACGCACACATTGAGATACAGACACACAAATTAGTACATGGACCAGTGAATTGGGCTACAGAAACACATATTGAAATACAGACACACAAATTAGTATTTGGACACACACACACACACACACACACACACACACACACACACACACACACACACACACACACACACACACACACACACACACACACACACACACACACACACACACACACACACACAGATTGAGATACAGACACATAAATTGTGTTACAGACGCACAGACTGAGATGCAGACACACAAATAGTGTTACAGACGCACAGACTGAGATATAGACACACACATTAGTACACAGACACATTAATTGGGTATAAAACGCACACATATTGAAATACAGACACACAAATTAGTATTTGGACACATGAATGGGATTACACACACACACACACACACACACACACAGACACACACACACACACACACACACACACACACACACACACACACACACACACACACACACACACACACACAGATTGAGATACAGACACATAAATTGTGTTACAGACGCACAGACTGAGATGCAGACACACAAATTAGTACACAGACATATTAATTGGGTGTAAAAACGCACAAATTGAGATACAGACACACAAATTAGTACTTGTACCATTGAATTGTGTTACACACACACAGATTGGTACACAGACACACAAATTGTGTTACAGAAGCACAGATTGTGATATACACATGTACAAATAGTTTTGCTACAATCATACTTCCGTAACAAATAGATTCCATTGACTCGGATTTGTGTTGGTATTGAACCACACACAAAAGTTTAGATCTATAAAATGATTTTATTGCGTCTGGTTCTCGTGCCGCTAAAAAGAGTTTTGTGTAGGATGAAGTGTTTCTCTCCTTCCACTTAGACTAGGGGTGTCCAAAGTGTGGCCCGGGGGCCATTTGCGGCCCACAGGTCATTTTTTAATGGCCCCACGGCACATTTTAAAAATAAGATTAAAAAAAATAAAAAACATTAAAAGTGTTATTTAAAGAGCAAACAGGTGAAATGTAACAAGAAAATGTTGCAATGTGTACTCTAATTACACAAAGCTGCCATGTAGGCTGTTTCTTTCTTTAAAAAAAAAAAAAAAAAGAATCAAAATCAATGTCATTATGAATTATTGACCTATTCAAGGCTCCAATTACGTCACATTAAATATTTTGAGATATTTTTTGGGGAAAATGTTGCATATTTTGTGTTTGCCATGTAAAGAAAACGAGCTGTTTTTTTTAAAGGGCCTAAATCGAACAAACAAAAAATATAAACAACAATAACACTTATAATTGACAGATAGATCTGAAGTTGATCTCGAGATTATTTTGTTAAAAGTAAACAGTAAAAAAAAATGTATATAATTTATTTTTTAACACTTTAATGAGTAGGACCCTTTTGGATCCCCTACAATTTTAGTGTGATTTTTTTTAAGTGTCATTGCTCTAAAAATAATAATGAATTAAAATCAATGTTGTTATGAGTTATTGACCTTTTTAAGGCTCCAATTATTATAAATAATCTCAAATATCCTACAATTTAAATCTTTAAAAAAATGTTATATTGACAGACCTAATGTTGATCTAGAGATTTAAAAACTTGAATAATAACACAAATAATAATACTGAATAATGACACTTTTTTAAAATATTTTTTGGACCAAAACCCTTTGGGGTCCCCGGGATCAAGTCTGAGTGGAAGCCTAAATGTATATTTTCTGTACATATATTGTATTGGTTTTTAAAATAAAAAATATCAAAATGGCCCCTGCTAGCTTTGATTTTTCAATGTGCGGCCCTCAGTGGAAAAAGTTTGGACACCCCTCACTTAGAAGAACACAAAGTATTCATGGTGGACATTTGGATGAAGTGTTACCAGAACCATGAGAAGTTCCATTAGGTTTACATTCTATTACCTTACGACCTTCAGATGGGTTCCATCCAATCGCTGCTCAGTCAATAGAATCCGAGCTGTTATCTTTTTTTTTTTTTGCCTGTCCTTGAGTGCCGGCCCGCTCTACCTTTTGTTTGAGAGGACGTGTCAAACATATTTAGTAACTCCCCCCGTCAAAACCAGACGAGGTTCGCTCGAGCGAGTCGGCCTGACGAGGCCAAAACCAACAGCTGGCGCCGGATTCTCCATCCCTGCTGGGACTTTTTTCCTCATTTCTGTCTTTCAGATGGAAGGCCGAAGTGTCTCGGCTCTCCGCGAGTCTTTGCTTTGGGTGAAAAAAAGCAGTGAGGACAAATTCCTGGCGGGCCTGAGGCCTATCGCATCAGATCAGTGTTTGCAGAGGGGGGAGCCGCTTCAGAGGTGCACGCCGCTCGCCTCCGTGGTCACACGCCCAGCCCCCCAAAGCGCACGCCTCAGCACAATTGACAAGGGCGATGGCGGCGGCCCGGGCACGTGCTCAGCAGTTGATGGAGGCATTGATCACAGCCATTGATGTTTTCCCATGACGCTGTAGCCATGAGGAACGTCCTCAGATCATCAATTGATTGATTGCTGATCGGTTGCTCTTTCTAAACAAGGACTAGGTTCTTTCATTCATTAAACTCTGTGCGTGACTTTGTTCAACGTGGGGAGACTGGTGGTGCACAGACAGGTCCGGTGGCCATGGATGAAGTGCTGGCTGTCCAGAGTCGGGACCCGGGGTGGACCGCTCGCCTGTGCATTGGTTGGGGACATCTCTGCACTGCTGACCTGTCTCCGCTCGAGATGGTCTTCTGCTGGCCCCACTATGGACTGGACTCTCACTATTATGTTAGATTCACTATGGACTGGACTCTCACTGTTTATAGACCCCCTAATCAGAGTGATTTCTATGGGGCATTGGAAGAATGCTTGGCAGGGACAGACAACGTGGAGAAAATTATAACTGGGGATCTGAACACAGATATTCAACGCAAAGATGCGCCTGTCTTCAGATCCTTCAGCAAGTTTTGTAATCTGCACGGTTTTTCCCAGCTAATAACGCTACCTACAAGGGTGTGTGATTCCACCCAATCAACCATAGATCTCATTCTCACTTCAGACCGGCCTAAAATAAAAAATAGTGGGGTCATGATCTGTGGTCTTAGCGACCACTATCTAACCTTCTGCGCCCGCAAAATAGCTAAACCCAAAGCCAATGGCCACATAACAGCCCAATCCAGATCCCTCAAAAAATACTCCAATGACAATTTCAATTTAAAATTAGATGAGTGGGACTGGTCCCCTGTGCTCGCGAGCAACCTGGTCGATGTTGCTTGGGATCGCTTCAAAACGGCGTTCCTCAAGATACTAAATGACATGGCTCCCGTGAAAACAGTCAGGATCAAAGCCCGCTCGGAACCATGCATGAATCCGGACCTATTAGCTGCCATAAAAGACAGAGACAGGAAATACTCTGAATACCAAAAATGTAAAACAGAAGTAGATAAACAACCCAATAATATCAACCTCAAATTACTCCTTTCAACTCTCAAAAAGCAATGCAATAAATTAAGAAATAAGTCAACCAACCTGACTAAATCCTTAAAAAAAAATTACATTAACGACAAAATAGAGGAAAACACAAATAAGCCACGTGAGCTCTGGAAAATTCTCAACAACCAGCTTCCTGGTTGCAGCCAGAAACTTAAAACCAGACTCACCAACATCAGCATCAAGGAGGGTGACTCCCTCATTACAGACAAAATGGAGGTAGCTAGCAGACTTAACATCTTTTTCACCAGCATAGCCGCAACTCTTGTCAACAAGCTGTCCCACCACTCTGGTCGCTTTGGTGTAGAACACATTAAAGCCTTCTACAGAAAGCTAGGAGTATCCAACGATGATTTCAAATTTGAAATGGTCACAGCTGATGAGGTGTTTAAAAAATTGAGCGCGCTCCACCCTAACAAGGCCACCGGCCTTGATAATATTCCCTCCAGATTCCTCAGGGACTCTGCCTCCATCATTGCCCCGATCATCACGCACATAATAATCCTATCAATTACACAAGGCCAAGTACCAAAAGATTTTAAGATAGCAAGAGTAACTCCCCTCTTTAAAAAAGGAAGCAAATTGAAACCTGGCAACTACCGACCTGTTTCTATTCTCAGTTCCATTTCGAAAGTAATGGAGAAAATAGTTTATGAACAGGTCGATAGTTACCTTGCTACTAATAAACTCATGTACAAATTCCAATCCGGCTTCAGAACTAACCACTCCACTGACACATGCCTTCTCTATCTGAGCGACCACATCAAACATGAGGTGGACGCGGGCAAATACTGCGGCATGGTCATGCTGGACCTTCCGAAGGCCTTTGACGCCGTTAACCATGCTATACTGTTGGATAAGCTCAGAGCAATCGGATTTAACAAAACCTCATGGAGCTGGATGCAATCTTACTTGGAGGGGAGGGAGCAGGTGGTAGAGGTGAACGGCACCGTGTCGTCCCCCCCCTCTCGGTGAGCTGTGGAGTCCCCCAAGGCAGTATATTGGGACCTTTACTGTTCCTAATATACATAAACGACATGTCATCGGCATGCGACTGTGAATTGTTTTTGTTTGCGGATGACTCTGCCCTGCTGGTATCCGGCAAGGACAAGTCACAGGTGGAGAAAATCCTCAGTGCTGAGCTCTGTAGAACTTGCACCTGGCTCGCTGACAACAAGCTATCCATCCACTTGGGTAAAACAGAATCCATCCTGTTTGGGTCCCACATCAAACTTAAGAGAGTCAATCACTTCACCATAAAAGTGGGTGACATTGTTATCACCAGGAAAGATGAGGTCACCTACCTAGGTTCCATTCTAGAGGCTAACCTTTCCTGTGATAAAATGGCAACCAAGGTAATCAGAAAGGTTAACCAACGAACGAGATTTCTCTACAGAATCTCCTCTCTGGTCAACAAAAGCACCATGAGGATTCTGGCGGGAACTCTCGTTCAACCCTTTTTCGATTACACATGCACCTCCTGGTACCCTAGCACCTCCAAAACCCTCAAATCTAAACTCCAAACATCTCAGAACAAGCTAGTCAGGTTACTTCTAGACCTCCACCCCAGATCCCACCTCACTCCTACCCACTTCTCTAAAGTGGGATGGCTCAAGGTGAAGGACAGAGTTAAACAACTTGCACTGAGCCTAGTCTATAAAATCCACTACACCTCCCTGATACCGAAGTACATGTCAAACTACTTCCTTAACGTAAATGACCGCCATAACCACAACACCAGGGGGAGCTCCACTAACCACGTTAAACCCAGATTCCGAACTAACAAAGGTCTTAACTCATTCTCTTTCTATGCCACATCAATGTGGAATGCACTCCCAACAGGAGTGAAAGAAAGGGCATCTCTATCCTCCTTCAAAACCGCAATAAAAGTTCACCTCCAGGCAGCTACAACCCGAAACTAACACCCTCCCCGGATTGCTAATAATCAAATGTAAACAATCAAATGCAGATACTTTTTCTTATGCCTTCTGATCTCTCTCTCTCTCTCTCTCTCTCTCTCTCTCTCTCTCTCTCTCTCTCTCTCTCTCTCTCTCTCTCTCTCTCTATGTCCACTACTTGCTGTCCATATCCTACCCCCCCCACCCCCCACCACACACCTGATTGTAAATAATGTAAATAATTCAATGTGATGATCTTGTGTGATGACTGTATTATGATGATAGTATATATCTGATAGTATATATCTGTATCATGAATCAATTTAAGTGGACCCCGACTTAAACAAGTTGAAAAACTTATTGGGGTGTTACCATTTAGTGGTCAATTGTACGGAATATGTACTTCACTGTGCAGCCTACTAATAAAAGTCTCAATCAATCAATCAATCAATCATTGATATATAAACTATCAGACTGCGTGGTCGGTAGTAGTGGCTTTCAGTAGGCCTTTTAATGTCTTTGCGCGTGTTGAATGAAAACTGTTTGCTTAATGGCCGTCAGCGGAGAAAAATAAACAAATCAGCCGCGATTGTTTTACAAGCCGCAGGGTTTAAAGCATAGGGAAAAAAGCAACGGCCCATAGACATGTTGATATCTTTGGCGGGCAAAAAGACGTATTCATAGCCGACTACCTTTAAGTCATGTAGTCGTTTTGGAAAGATCTTCATTGTCACTGCACAAGTGCAACAATAATTGTGATTCCAATATCGGTTATTACTCCGGCCATATTCTTGCAGGCTGAATATGGACATACCTTTTCACGCCAATGAGCAAACACGGCTTCTAACCTCACCCTTGCATTATTCCATTACTCCTCCAACTGCGCTGTACCAAGCGGTGCTTTAAATAAGACAGATAGCGTCCCATCAAATCTGGCTAATAGACGTTTTAATGACTTCCTTCCCTCCCCGAGCTCCGACTGAGGCCTTCTCTTCCGGAAGCGCTTCGCCCGTCCCCTCGCGTCCGCCGGACTTGATGAGATTGAACGGGACTTCATCAAGGATCGTCACCTCTCCACGTCCACTCCGATAAAAAAAAATGAACGGCTGCACTTAGAAAAAGTGGCCAGAGCTCTGCGGCGGAGAGATGCACGTCGTCAAGTGTTGGGCGGGCTGCCATGCTCGCATTACGAGGGTCTTCAATCTCCAGGAACCGTCACCAGCCAAGGTTAAAAAATACAAAATAAAAAATAAAAAAAAGGTTGTGTGGCGTCCTCAGCCTTCCTGGTAAGGTCTATTCAGGTGTACTGGAGAGGAGGCTACGCCGGATAGTCCAACCTCGGATTCAGGAGGAACAGTGTGGTTTTGGTCCTGGTCGTGGAACTGTGGACCAGCTCTATACTGTTGGCAGGGTCCTTGAGGGTGCATGGGAGTTTGCCCAACCAGTCTACGTGTGCTTTGTGGACTTGGAGAAGGCATTCGACCGTGTCCCTCGGGAAGTCCTGTGGGGAGTGCTCAGAGAGTATGGGGTATCGGACTGTCTGATTGTGGCGGTCAGCTCCCTGTATGATCAGTGCCAGAGCTTGGTCCGCATTGCCGGCAGAACACGTTTCCAGTGAGGGTTGGACTCTTTTTAGAGGCGGTATAGTACCGAATATGATTAATGAGTATCGCGTTACTATACTAATACCAGTATACCGTACAACCCTAGTAAGATTTTTGTTGAAATAAAGCCAATAATGCCATTTTTTGTGGTCCCCTTTAGTTTGAAAGGTATCGAAATACATTTTGATACTGGTAAAATATTGGTATCGGGACAACCCTAGTCAGTCGTAATACCCTCCGGCCCCAGGAGGACGGGTCCTTTATAACACCGGATTTACGGACCAAGAGCCGGTTCAGATTTTACCGCGATGACTTGACCACGCCGTAAGCCTCTGACCCGGGTTTTTCTGGCAAAGTATTTGGGTCAAGGGAGAAGAACCAGAATACGCATCGTAAGGAGGACTAAAGGAGATGGAGGACCTGTGTCCTGGTGTGTTCACTTGTTGCTGATTCCAGGAAAAAAGTTAAAATATCCTAAAAGAGTGACTTTAAAAAAAAAAGAAAAAAAAAAAAATTAAATGAAATAAAATTAAATTAAAATTAAATGTGATTTTATTTTGTTTTATTTTATATTAAATGTATTTTATTTATATAAATTTTTTTTTAATTGTATATATCTTTTATATGCATTAATTAAACTAAATTAAATTAAATTTAAAAAAATAATTACATTAAATTAAATTAAATTAGATTAAATTAAATTGTATTGTATTTTATTTTGTTTTATTTTATATTAAATGTATTTTATTTTATTTTTTAACATTTTTAATGGTATATATTTTTTTTAAAAGAGTGATTCAAATGTTTTGGCTGCATATGAAACTCGTGAACCAGGGGGAAAAAAAAGCACAGGGTTCAAAGTGTGGGGAAATTATATAGTCTCAAAATTATGGTATGTTACATAATTTACTTTGAAAAAAAAAAATAAAATACGGAAAAAAAATAAAACAAATAAAACAAAACAAATACATATATATTTTTATATATATATAAATAAAGCCAATAATGCCATTTTTTGTGGTCCTCTTTATTTTGAAAAGTATCGAAATACATTTTGATACTGGTAAAATATTGGTATCGGGACAACCCTAGTCAGTCGTAATACCCTCCGGCCCCCGGACGACGGGTCCTTTATAACACCGGATTTACGGACCAAGAGCCGGTTCAGATTTTACTGCGGTGACTTGACCACGCCGGAAGCCTCTGACCCGGTTTTTTCTGGCAAAGTATTTGGGTCAAGGGAGAAGAACCAGAATACGCATCGTAAGGAGGACTAAAGGAGATGGAGGACCTGTGTCCTGGTGTGTTCACTTGTTGCTGATTCCAGGAAAAAAGTTAAAATATCCTAAAAGAGTGACTTTAAAAAAAAAAGAGAAAAAAAAAAAAGAAATGAAATAAAATTTAATTAAAATTAAATGTGATTTTATTTTGTTTTATTTTATATTAAATGTATTTTATTTATATAAATATTTTTTTAATTGTATATATCTTTTATATGCATTAATTAAATTAAATTAAATTAAATTAAAAAAAATAATTTAATTAAATTAAATTAAATTAGATTAAATTAAATTGTATTTTATTTTATTTTGTTTTATTTTATATTAAATGTATTTTATTTTATTTTTTAACATTTTTAATTGTATATTTTTTTTTAAAAGAGTGATTCAAATGTTTTGGCTGCATATGAAACTCGTGAACCAGGGGGAAAAAAAAGCACAGGGTTCAAAGTGTGGGGAAATTATATAGTCTCAAAATTATGGTATGTTACATAATTTATTTTGAAAAAAATAAATAAAATAAATACGAAAAAAAAATAAAAAAAATAAAACAAAACAAATACATATATATTTTTATATATATATAAATAAAGCCAATAATGCCATTTTTTGTGGTCCTCTTTATTTTGAAAAGTATCGAAATACATTTTGATACTGGTAAAGTATTGGTATCGGGACAACCCTAGTCAGTCGTAATACCCTCCGGCCCCCGGAGGACGGGTCCTTTATAACACCGGATTTACGGACCAAGAGCCGGTTCAGATTTTACTGCGGTGACTTGACCACGCCGGAAGCAAAGTATTTGGGTCAAGGGAGAAGAACTAGAACATCGTAAGGAGGACTAAAGGAGATGGCGGACCTGTGTCCTGGTGCGTTCACTGGACGCAAGAACGTGGGATGTTTGATAAAACGCCAGATCAGCAGTAATCTCCTTGTAGTTGACTATCAAGCTGTTGGAACAGTTCTTTCATTAAAGAACTGAATCCCCTCCCCCGCGGCCTGGATGAAAAGCAGCACTCCCGTATACTTACCTAATCCCGGTCTGGTGCCGTCAAAGTGCGTCCTCGGTGGGAGCCGGCCGAGCGAGGGTGATGAGGCCGTTACGGAACCGTGCCTTTTTAGTCCGGCAATCAAGTCCCCGGAGTCTCTCCGACAATTACATAAAAAAGAATAATTCATCCGCTTCACGTATTCATTAGCCGGGGCGCTGTGAGCCATACATTACGGTTACACATGTTCCCGCATGAATTATTGATGCTGTTTGGAATTGTTCCGTCTTCTTAAATGTCATCATCGATCCCAACAAGGAACATCACGCAGATAATGCACCTTTTTTTTTAATTACGCTATTTTTACTGCTAGGCCTGAGTCACGAGTTTAATAACGACTCTTACCCATAGGGAGATTGCTTTCATTTTCACAATTATGGTGATGTCGTTATGTAGCCATCTAGTGGACATCTCGGGTAACACAGGTCAATGACTTTTGATTGTACTCTTAACGGAGAGATGCGCAGCATTCACTTATAAGACCCAAAGCAAATGACCTTCCCTAGTCATGGTGCAAAAAAAAAAAAAAAAAAAAAATATATATATATATATATATATATATATATATATATATATATATATATATATATATATATATATATATATATATATATATATATATATATATATATATATATATATATATATATATATATACACACAGTACAGGCCAAACGTTTGGACACACCTTCTCATTCAATGCATTTTCTTTATTTTCATGACTATTTACATTGTAGATTGTCACATCAAAACTATGAATGAACACATGTGGAGTTATGTACTTAACAAAAAAAGGTGAAATAATTGAAAACATGTTTTATATTCTAGTTTCTTCAAAATAACCACCCTTTGCTCTGATTACTGCTTTGCACACTCTTGGCATTCTCTCCATGAGCTTCAAGAGGTAGTCGCCTGAAATGTTTTTCACTTCACGGGTGTGCTTGATGTATATATATATATATATATATATATATATATATATATATATATATATATATATATATATATACATATATATATAATAAAATATACAAATCCCCTGAAAAGCAGGGAAACAGGCTTGTAGGGATGAAATAGCTTCCGTGTTTTTTCCTGACATAACATATACACATATATATATATATATATATATATATATATATATATATATATATATATATATATATATATATATATATATATATATATATATATATATATATATATATATATATATATATAAAAACATATACATATACATATATATTTATATCATTTTGCTGATTCCTCAAAAAAAGTTAATATAGACTAAAAGAGGGACTTTTAAAAAAAGACAAAAAAATGTAATTAGATTAAATTAATTGTATTTTATTTTGTTTTCTTTTATATATATATATATACATATATATATATATATATATATATATATACATATATATATATATATATATATATATATATATATATATATATATATATATATATATATATATATATATATATATATATATATATATATATATATATATGTATATATATATATATATATATATATATATATATATATATATATATATATATATATATATATATTATTTTTAAAACATTTTTTTTAATTGTATATATTTTTTTGAAAGAGCGATTCAAATGCCGCCCTGCATATGAAACTCGTGAACCAGGAAAAAACAACAACACAGCGTTCAAAGTTTTGGAAAATTATATAGTCTGGAACTTATGGTATCTTACATATTTTATTTAGAAAAAAAAAAAAAAAAAAAAAAAAAAAAAAATATATATATATATATATATACACATCTACATGTATATATGTTGAGTCCTCGAAAAAAGTGAGTTTATTTTATTTTGTTTTATTTTGTATAAAATGTATTTTTAATGGGGACGGCGTGGCAAAGTTGATAGAGTGGCCGTGCCAGCAATCGAAGGATTGCTGGTTACTGGGGTTCAATCCCCACCTTCTACCATCCTAGTCACGTCCGTTATGTCCTTGGGCAAGACACTTCACCCTTGCTCCTGATGGCTGCTGGTTAGCGCCTTGCATGGCAGCTCCCGCTATCAGTGTGTGAATGTGTGTGTGAATGGGTGAATGTGGAAATACTGTCAAAGCGCTTTGAGTACCTTGAAGGTAGAAAAGCGCTATACAAGTATCATTTATTTATTTATTTTATTTTAATTAGATTTTTTTTTAATTGTATTTATTTTTTTAAAAGAGTGATTCAAATATATTGGCTGCATATGAAACTCGTGAACTAGGGGAAAAAAAGCACACAGCGTTCAAAGTGTCGGAAAATTATATAGTCTGGAAATTATGGTATGTTACATATTTAATTTAAAAAAAAAAAAAAAAAAAAAAAATATATATATATATAAAATAAATAAATAAATATATATATATATATATATATATATATATATATATATATATATATATATATATATATATATATATATATATATATATATATATATATATATATATCAGTGGCGTGCGGTGAGGTTAATGTCTGGTGAGGCACGACTGCATCATCACAGTCAGATTTACAAACATATGAACCCTAAATAGTATCTTATTCACCATGTGATTGGCAGCAGTTAACGGGTTATGTTTAAAAGCTCATGCCAGCATTCTTTACACATACAAACTGTAGCACACAAAAAAGCACATTTAATAAAAAAAATATAATTATGGTCTTACCTTTCTTGCTGGACATCCACACAGCCAGCCTTTGCGTGTGTACCACGCCGTTTGAAAAGAACGGGTCTTCTGTCCCGAAGTCAAAAGCAAACCTTTTAGCTCCGGCGTTGGTCTAACTTTAATTATTACCTCCTGCTTCCATTGAAAGTCCAGTTTAGAAAACGGTTTTATTTTACATATGTAATCCTCCATGTTTTTAATAAAAGTCCAGGCTAGAGGAAATAAACAATCGCTTGCAAACTTTTTTTTTTTTCTTTTTTTTTTTTTCTTCTGCGGCCGAGGAATGATCTCTGGGATCACTACCGCCCTCTACCACCAGGAGGCCGGATTACTGCGAGCCTCAACCAGTACGTCTTTTGCAGCAGATTTATGAATGCTCAGCACAAGAAATACGTTACACACATACAGTTTTTGACAAAATACACTGTACATTATATACCTCAGCTAACTAAACTATGCCATAGTTTAGTTAGCTGATGTAATTCATATAGCAATACAGTCTCACTGCACAGCAGCTCAGCAGTTAACCGAGTCATTGTGCACAATTCATGTTGAGGCACAACTGAGTGACGTGCCTCAACTGGCTGCTGATCACCGCACCGTCTCTTCTCAGTATTTGAACGGCAAATGTGAAAATACAAATAAAAATAATCTAAAACTGGTGAAGTTAAATGGAAAATAACTTTATACTATAATCACTTATAATCACTGGATACATATAACAATTTAATTTTTTTTTTTTTCTTTTTACATTTTTTTTCTTTCCATGATGGCAGGTGAGGCCCCGCCTCCCCTGCCTCTAGTGACTGCACGCCACTGTTATATATATATATATATATATATATATATATATATATATATATATATATATATATATATATATATATATATATATATATATATATATATATATATATATTTTTTTTAATTTTAATTTACATTTTTATTTTTTTATTAATTGTATATATTTTTTTGAAAAAGCTATTCAAATGTATTGGCTACATATGAAACTCGTGAACCAGGAAAAAAACCACAGCGTTCAAAGTGTTGGAAAATGATATAGTCTGGAAATTATGGTATCTTACATATTTTATTTAGAAAAATAAAAAAATAAATAAATGCGCACCAGGGTTTGTTATAACAACGACAAGCCCTGGTTCACACCCAAGCTCCGACAGCTGCGCAAGAAGAAGGAGGCTGCGTGGAGAAGCGGGGACCGAAGTACATACAGAGAAGCGAAGTATCACTTCACCAGGGAAGTGGAGAAAGCTAAATCTGTGTACTCTAACCGTCTACAGGAACAGTTCCGCTCCAATGATTCTGCGGCAGTTTGGAGAGGTCTAAGGGCCCTTACGAACTATAAGCCCAAAACCCCCCAGGCCCTGAATGACCGGACTCTCGCTCAGGGCCTCAACACACATTACTGTCGTCATGAACGGCCTTCAGCTCATCAAAGCCATGCTCCCCCCACCATCTCCCTCCCCACCAATGCCAGCACATCATTAAAGGAGTTAAAGGACTCAAAGGACTCCAATGACATCACAGGACTCCAAAAACATCATAAGACTGTAAAGACCCTCTCCATTAAAGAAGAGGATGTACGCCGGCAGTTCTTGAAGCTGAATACGCGGAAGGCCCCCGGGCCGGATGGTGTCTCCCCCTCCACTCTCAGACACTGTGCGGACCAGCTGGCTCCTTTCTTCACTGACATTTTTAACACCTCTCTGGAGCTATGCCGCGTGCCGTCCTGCTTTAAGACCTCTACCATTGTCCCTGTCCCCAAGAAAGCACGGATCACAGGACTAAATGACTACAGGCCGGTCGCGCTGACGTCTGTGGTCATGAAGTCCTTTGAGCGCTTGGTCCTGCCCCACCTCAAGGACATCACCGCCCCCCTCCTGGACCCACTGCAGTTCGCCTACAGAGCCAACAGGTCTGTGGATGATGCAGTGAACCTGGCCCTCCACTTCATCCTGGAGCATCTGGACTCCCCAGGAACCTACGCTAGGATCCTGTTTGTGGACTTCAGCTCTGCCTTCAACACCATCCTCCCTGGACTGCTACGAGACAAGCTCTACCAGCTCAGTGTGCCCGACTCCCTCTGCAGTTGGATTAATGACTTCCTGACAGACCGAAGACAGCACGTACGGCTGGGGAAGATTGTCTCGGACAGTCGAACCACAAACACTGGTACTCCTCAGGGCTGTGTACTCTCCCCCTGGCTCTTCTCCCTGTATACAAACTGCTGCACCTCCAGTCACCAATCCGTAAAACTGCTCAAATTTGCGGATGACACCACCCTCATCGGGCTCATCTCGAATGGCGATGAGTCCGCCTACAGGAGAGAGGTGGACCGGCTGACGTCCTAGTGCAGCCTCAACAACCTGGAGCTGAACGCCCAGAAAACAGTGGAGATGATCATGGACTTCAGGAAAGTCACAGCCCCACCATCCCCCCTCACCCTGATTGACTCTCCCACCCCCGTCCCCATCGTGGACTCCTTCCGTTTCTTGGGCACCACCATCACCCAGGACCTCAAGTGGGAGCTGACCATCAGCTCCCTCATCAAGAAGGCCCAGCAGAGGATGTACTTCCTGCGGCAGCTGAGGAAACTTAAGGTGCCGACCGAGATGCTGGTGCAGTTTTACTCAGCCATCATAGAGTCCATCCTGACCTCCTCCATCACAGTGTGGTTCCCCGGCGCCACAGTCCAGGATAAGAATAGACTGCAGCGCATCGTACGTGCTGCTGAGAAGGTGATTGGCTGCAAGCTCCCATCCCTC
>NC_084741.1:12688114-12733114 GCF_033978785.1 Entelurus aequoreus
AACACTTATATAAGACTTTTAAAGTCATTTTGATAGTAGGCTAATATAGACACTTACATCATGTGTTGCCTTCATTATAACACTTGTATACGACTTTTAAAGTCATTTTGATAGTAGGCTAATATAGCTAATATAGACACTTACATCATGTGTTGCCTTCATTATAACACTTATATAAGACTTTTAAAGTCATTTTGATAGTAGGCTAATATAGCTAATATAGACACTTACATCATGTGTTGCCTTCATTATAACACTTATATAAGACTTTTAAAGTAATTTTGATAGTAGGCTAATATAGGTAATATAGACACTTACATCATGTGTTGTCTTCATTATAACACTTATATAAGACTTTTAAAGTAATTTTGATAGTAGGCTAATATAGCTCATATAGACACTTACATCATGTGTTATCTTCATTATAACACTTATATAAGACTTTTAAAGTCATTTTGATAGTAGGCTAATATAGCTAATATAGACACTTACATCATGTGTTGCCTTCATTATAACACTTATATAAGACTTTTAAAGTAATTTTGATAGTAGGCTAATATAGCTAATATAGACACTTACATTATGTGTTGCCTTCATTATAACACTTATATAAGACTTTTAAAGTAATTTTGATAGTAGGCTAATATAGGTAATATAGACACTTACATCATGTGTTGTCTTCATTATAACACTTATATAAGACTTTTAAAGTCATTTTGATAGTAGGCTAATATAGCTAATATAGACACTTACATCATGTGTTATCTTCATTATAACACTTATATAAGACTTTTAAAGTCATTTTGATAGTAAGCTAATAAAGCTCATATAGACACTTACATCGTGTGTTGCCTTCATTATAACACTTATATAAGACTTTTAAAGTCATTTTGATAGTAGGCTAATATAGACACTTACATCATGTGTTGCCTTCATTATAACACTTATATAAGACTTTTAAAGTCATTTTGATAGTAGGCTAATATAGCTAATATAGACACTTACATCATGTGTTGCCTTCATTATAACACTTATATAAGACTTTTAAAGTAATTTTGATAGTAGGCTAATATAGGTAATATAGACACTTACATCATGTGTTGTCTTCATTATAACACTTATATAAGACTTTTAAAGTAATTTTGATAGTAGGCTAATATAGCTCATATAGACACTTACATCATGTGTTATCTTCATTATAACACTTATATAAGACTTTTAAAGTCATTTTGATAGTAGGCTAATATAGCTAATATAGACACTTACATCATGTGTTGCCTTCATTATAACACTTATATAAGACTTTTAAAGTAATTTTGATAGTAGGCTAATATAGCTAATATAGACACTTACATCATGTGTTGCCTTCATTATAACACTTATATAAGACTTTTAAAGTAATTTTGATAGTAGGCTAATATAGGTAATATAGACACTTACATCATGTGTTGTCTTCATTATAACACTTATATAAGACTTTTAAAGTCATTTTGATAGTAGGCTAATATAGCTAATATAGACACTTACATCATGTGTTATCTTCATTATAACACTTATATAAGACTTTTAAAGTCATTTTGATAGTAAGCTAATAAAGCTCATATAGACACTTACATCGTGTGTTGCCTTCATTATAACACTTATATAAGACTTTTAAAGTCATTTTGATAGTAGGCTAATATAGACACTTACATCATGTGTTGCCTTCATTATAACACTTGTATACGACTTTTAAAGTCATTTTGATAGTAGGCTAATATAGCTAATATAGACACTGACATCATGTGTTGCCTTCATTATAACACTTATATAAGACTTTTAAAGTCATTTTGATAGTAGGCTAATATAGCTCATATAGACACTGACATCATGTGTTGCCTTCATTATAACACTTATATAAGACTTTTAAAGTCATTTTGATAGTAGGCTAATATAGCTCATATAGACACTGACATCATGTGTTGCCTTCATTATAACACTTATATAAGACGTTTAAAGTCATTTTGATAGCAGGCTAATATAGACACTTACATCATGTGTTGCCTTCATTATAACACTTGTATAAGACTTTTAAAGTCATTTTGATAGTAGGCTAATATAGACACTTACATCATGTGTTGCCTTCATTATAACATTTATATAAGACCTTTAAAGTCATTTTGATAGTAGGCTAACATAGCTAATATAGACACTTACATCATGTGTTGCCTTCATTATAACATTTACATAAGACCTTTAAAGTCATTTTGATAGTAGGCTAATATAGCTAATATAAACACTTACATCATGTGTTGTCTTCATTATAACACTTATATAAGACTTTTAAAGTCATTTTGATAGTAGGCTAATATAGCTCATATAGACACTGACATCATGTGTTGCCTTCATTATAACACTTATATAAGACTTTTAAAGTCATTTTGATAGTAGGCTAATATAGCTCATATAGACACTGACATCATGTGTTGCCTTCATTATAACACTTATATAAGACTTTTGAAGTCATTTTGATAGTAGGCTAATATAGCTCATATAGACACTGACATCATGTGTTGCCTTCATTATAACACTTATATAAGACTTTTAAAGTCATTTTAATAGCAGGCTAATATAGACACTTACATCATGTGTTGCCTTCATTATAACACTTGTATAAGACTTTTAAAGTCATTTTGATAGTAGGCTAATATAGACACTTACATCATGTGTTGCCTTCATTATAACATTTATATAAGACCTTTAAAGTCATTTTGATAGTAGGCTAATATAGCTAATATAGACACTTACATCATGTGTTGCCTTCATTATAACATTTATATAAGACTTTTAAAGTCATTTTGATAGTAGGCTAATATAGCTAATATAGACACTTACATCATGTGTTGCATTCATTATAACACTTATATAAGACTTTTAAAGTCATTTTGATAGTAGGCTAATATAGCTAATATAGACAGTTACAACATGTGTTGCCTTCATTAGAACACTTATATAAGACTTTTAAAGTCATTTTGATAGTAAGCTAATATAGACACTTACATCATGTGTTGTCTTAATTATAACATTTATAGAAGACTTTTAAAGTCATTTTGATAGTAGGCTAATATAGCTAATATAGACACTTGCCTCATGTGTTGCCTTCATTATAACACTATATAAGACTTTTAAAGTAATTTTGATAGTAGGCTAATATAGCTAATATAGACACTTACATCACGTGTTGCCTTCATTATAACACTTATATAAGACTTTTAAAGTCATTTTGATAGTAGGCTAATATAGACACTTACATCATGTGTTGTCTTCATTATAACACTTATATAAAACTTTTAAAGTCATTTTGATAGTAGGCTAATATAGCTAATATAGACACTTACAACATGTGTTGCCTTCATTATAACACTTGAATAAGACTTTTAAAGTCATTTTGATAGTAGGCTAATATAGCTAATATAGACACTTACATCATGTGTTGTCTTCATTATAACACTTATATAAGACTTTTAAAGTCATTTTGATAGTAGGCTAATATAGCTCATATAGACACTTACATCATGTGTTGCCTTCATTATAACACTTATATAAGACTTTTAAAGTCATTTTGATAGTAGGCTAATATAGACACTTACATCATGTGTTGTCTTCATTATAACACTTATATAAGACTTTTAAAGTCATTTTGATAGTAAGCTAATATAGACACTTACATCATGTGTTGCCTTCATTATAACATTTATATAAGACTTTTAAAGTCATTTTGATAGTAGGCTAATATAGCTAATATAGACAATTACCTCATGTGTTGCCTTCATTATAACACTATATAAGACTTTTAAAGTAATTTAGATAGTAGGCTAATATAGCTAATATAGACACTTACATCATGTGTTGCCTTCATTATAACACTTATATAAGACTTTTAAAGTCATTTTGATAGTAGGCTAATATAGACACTTACATCATGTGTTGTCTTCATTATAACACTTATATAAAACTTTTAAAGTAATTTTGATAGTAGGCTAATATAGCTAATATAGACACTTACAACATGTGTTGCCTTCATTATAACACTTATATAAGACTTTTAAAGTCATTTTGATAGTAGGCTAATATAGCTAATATAGACACTTACATCATGTGTTGTCTTCATTATAACACTTATATAAGACTTTTAAAGTCATTTTGATAGTAGGCTAATATAGCTCATATAGACACTTACATCATGTGTTGCCTTCATTATAACACTTATATAAGACTTTTAAAGTCATTTTGATTGTAGGCTAATATAGACACTTACATCATGTGTTGCCTTCATTATAACACTTATTTAAGACTTTTAAAGTCATTTTGATAGTAGGCTAATATAGACACTTACATCATGTGTTGTCTTCATTATAACATTTATATAAGACTTTTAAAGTCATTTTGATAGTAGGCTAATATAGCTAATATAGACACTTACATCATGCGTTGCCTTCATTATAACACTACATAAGACTTTTAAAGTAATTTTGATAGTAGGCTATGTAGCTAATATAGACACTTACATCATGTGTTGCCTTCATTATAACACTTATATAAGACTTTTAAAGTCATTTTGATAGTAGGCTAATATAGCTAATATAGACACTTACGACATGTGTTGCCTTCATTATAACACTTATATAAGACTTTTAAAGTCATTTTGATAGTAGGCTAATATAGCTAATATAGACACTTACATCATGTGTTGTCTTCATTATAACACTTATATAAGTCTTTTAAAGTCATTTTGATAGTAGGCTAATATAGCTCATATAGACACTTACATCATGTGTTGCCTTCATTATAACACTTGTATAAGACTTTTAGAGTCATTTTGATAGTAGGCTAATATAAACACTTACATCATGTGTTGTCTTCATTATAACACTTATATAAGACTTTTAAAATCATTTTGATAGTAGGCTAATATAGACACTTACATCATGTGTTGTCTTCATTATAACACTTATATAAGACTTTTAAAGTCATTTTGATAGTAAGCTAATATAGACACTTACATCACGTGTTGCCTTCATTATAACACTTATATAAGACTTTTAAAGTCATTTTGATAGTAGGCTAATATAGACACTTACATCATGTGTTGCCTTCATTATAACACTTATATAAGACTTTTAAAGTCATTTTGATAGTAGGCTAATATAGCTAATATGGACACTTACAACATGTGTTGCCTTCATTATAACACTTATATAAGACTTTTAAAGTCATTTTGATAGTAGGCTAATATAGCTAATATAGACACTTACATCATGTGTTGTCTTCATTATAACACTTATATAAGTCTTTTAAAGTCATTTTGATAGTAGGCTAATATAGCTCATATAGACACTTACATCATGTGTTGCCTTCATTATAACACTTATATAAGACTTTTAAAGTCATTTTGATAGTAGGCTAATATAGACACTTACATCATGTGTTCTCTTCATTATAACACTTATATAAGACTTTTAAAATCATTTTGATAGTAGGCTAATATAGACACTTACATCATGTGTTGTCTTCATTATAACACTTATATAAGACTTTTAAAGTCATTTTGATAGTAAGCTAATATGGACAATTACATCATGTGTTGCCTTCATTATAACACTTATATAAGACTTTTAAAGTTATTTTGATAGTAGGCTAATATAGACACTTACATCACGTGTTGCCTTCATTATAACACTTATATAAGACTTTTAAAGTCATTTTGATAGTAGGCTAATATAGCTAATATAGACACTTACATACTGTGTTGTCTTCATTATAACACTTATATAAGACTTTTAAAGTCATTCTGATAGTAGGCAAATATAGACACGTACATCATGTGTTGCCTTCATTATAACACTTATATAAGACTTTTAAAGTCATTTTGATAGTAGGCTATTATAGCTAATATAGACACTTACATCATGTGTTGCCTTCATTGTAACACTTATATAAGACTTTTAAAGTCATTTTGATAGTAGGCTAATATAGACACTTACATCATGTGTTGCCTTCATTATAACACTTGTATAAGACTTTTAAAGTCATTTTGATAGTAGGCTAATATAGACACTTACATCATGTGTTGCCTTCATTATAACACTTATATAAGACTTTTAAAGTCATTTTGATAGTGGGCTAATATAGACACTTACATCATGTGTTGCCTTCATTATAACACTTATATAAGACTTTTAAAGTCATTTTGATAGTAGGCTAATATAGCTAATATAGACACGTACATCATGTGTTGCCTTCATTATAACACTTATATAAGACTTTTAAAGTCATTTTGATAGTAGGCTAATATAGCTAATATAGACACTTACATCATGTGTTGCCTTCATTGTAACACTTATATAAGACTTTTAAAGTCATTTTGATAGTAGGCTAATATAGACACTTACATCATGTGTTGCCTTCATTATAACACTTGTATAAGACTTTTAAAGTCATTTTGATAGTAGGCTAATATAGACACTTACATCATGTGTTGCCTTCATTATAACACTTATATAAGACTTTTAAAGTCATTTTGATAGTGGGCTAATATAGACACTTACATCATGTGTTGCCTTCATTAAAACACTTATATAAGACTTTTAAAGTCATTTTGATAGTAGGCTAATATAGCTAATATAGACACTTACAACATGTGTTGCCTTCATTATAACACTTATATAAGACTTTTAAAGTCATTTTGATAGTAGGCTAATATAGCTAATATAGACACTTACATCATGTGTTGTCTTCATTATAACACTTATATAAGTCTTTTAAAGTCATTTTGATAGTAGGCTAATATAGCTCATATAGACACTTACATCATGTGTTGCCTTCATTATAACACTTATATAAGACTTTTAAAGTCATTTTGATAGTAGGCTAATATAGACACTTACATCATGTGTTCTCTTCATTATAACACTTATATAAGACTTTTAAAATCATTTTGATAGTAGGCTCATATAGACACTTACATCATGTGTTGTCTTCATTATAACACTTATATAAGACTTTTAAAGTCATTTTGATAGTAAGCTAATATGGACACTTACATCATGTGTTGCCTTCATTATAACACTTATATAAGACTTTTAAAGTTATTTTGATAGTAGGCTAATATAGACACTTACATCACGTGTTGCCTTCATTATAACACTTATATAAGACTTTTAAAGTCATTTTGATAGTTGGCTAATATAGACACTTACATCATGTGTTGCCTTCATTATAACACTTATATAAGACTTTTAAAGTCATTTTGATAGTAGGCTAATATAGCTAATATAGACACTTACATACTGTGTTGTCTTCATTATAACACTTATATAAGACTTTTAAAGTCATTCTGATAGTAGGCAAATATAGACACGTACATCATGTGTTGCCTTCATTATAACACTTATATAAGACTTTTAAAGTCATTTTGATAGTAGGCTATTATAGCTAATATAGACACTTACATCATGTGTTGCCTTCATTGTAACACTTATATAAGACTTTTAAAGTCATTTTGATAGTAGGCTAATATAGACACTTACATCATGTGTTGCCTTCATTATAACACTTGTATAAGACTTTTAAAGTCATTTTGATAGTAGGCTAATATAGACACTTACATCATGTGTTGCCTTCATTATAACACTTATATAAGACTTTTAAAGTCATTTTGATAGTAGGCTAATATAGACACTTACATCATGTGTTGCCTTCATTATAACACTTATATAAGACTTTTAAAGTCATTTTGATAGTAGGCTAATATAGACACTTACATCATGTGTTGTCTTCATTATAACACTTATATAATACTTTTAAAGTCATTTTGATAGTAGGCTAATATAGCTCATATAGACACTTACATCATGTTTTGCCTTCATTATAACACTTATATAAGACTTTTAAAGTCATTTTGATAGTAGGCTAATATAGACACTTACATCATGTGTTGCCTTCATTATAACACTTATATAAGTCTTTTAAAGTCATTTTGATAGTAGGCTAATATAGCTAATATAGACACTTACATCATGTGTTGTCTTCATTATAACACTTATATAAGACTTTTAAAGTCATTTTGATAGTAGGCTAATATAGACACTTACATCATGTGTTGCCTTCATTATAACACTTATATAAGACTTTTAAAGTCATTTTGATAGTAGGCTAATATAGACACTTACATCATGTGTTGCCTTCATTATAACACTTATATAAGACTTTTAAAGTCATTTTGATAGTAGGCTAATATAGACACTTACATCATGTGTTGTCTTCATTATAACACTTATATAATACTTTTAAAGTCATTTTGATAGTAGGCTAATATAGCTCATATAGACACTTACATCATGTTTTGCCTTCATTATAACACTTATATAAGACTTTTAAAGTCATTTTGATAGTAGGCTAATATAGACACTTACATCATGTGTTGTCTTCATTATAACACTTATATAAGTCTTTTAAAGTCATTTTGATAGTAGGCTAATATAGCTAATATAGACACTTACATCATGTGTTGTCTTCATTATAACACTTATATAAGACTTTTAAAGTCATTTTGATAGTAGGCTAATATAGCCCATATAGACCCTTCCAACGTCAAGATGGACGTCACACACACAAGAGCACAGAGCTCCTGCAACCAGCAGCCACATCCACTAAATAAAGCACACACAAAGAACAGTTGAAGACAGTCATCACATCCTCCAAGCGGATCAGGGCAGCAGGCGGTGTGGGTAAGCAGGACCGGGAGCAGAAGCTGCCGGTCCTTCCGCACCATCTGGAGGTCCAATCAGCCTGACGAGCCCACGTTCTCGCCTTTACTGCCATATGGGCCGGCTGCATGAGCGTCACCGCCATGCAGCCATTTATATTCTTAATGGTGTGTCAGCACGACGGCCTTGTGCTCCTTTCATCACCACAGACCGAGATGGAAAACAATCATTGGAAATTCCTCTAATCAATGAATCAATCAATCAACCAAGGGGTGTGATAGACCCCCTTCGTTAACCTCCGATCTTAAGTCTTCATCCAGCCAAGACTTGGAGTGCGACTATGTGAGAAGATTCACACAAAGACACCCCTGACCCGTGGCTGTAGACAACCTCCTGACTGATTTTTGTAAGCCATGATATTACGCACCTTCGATCCCTCAGGCGGTACTGCATCAAAAAGCGACATCAGTGTGTAAAGGATATCACCACATGGACTCAGGAATACTTCAGAAACCCACTGTCAGTAACTACAGTTGGTCGCTAAATCTGTAAGTGCAAGTTAAAACTCGACTATGCAAAGCCACAGCCATTTATCAACAACACCCAGAAACGCCGCCGGCTTCGCTGGGCCCGAGCTCATCCAAGATGGACTGATGCAAAGTGGAAAAGTGTTCCGTGGTCTGACGAGTCCACATTTCATATTGTTTTTGGAAACTGTGGACGTCGTGTCCTCCGGACCAAAGAGGAAAAGGACCATCCGGATTGTTCTAGGCACAAAGTGTAAAAGGCAGCATGTGTGATGGTATGGGGGTGTATTAGTGGCCAAGACATGGGTAACTTACACATCTGTGAAGGCACCATTAATGCTGAAAGGTACATACAGGTTATGTTGCCATCCAAGCAACGTTATCGTGGACGCCCCTGCTTATTCCAGCAAGCCGATGCCTTGTCTTTGCAGTCTATTCAATTGAATATAAGTTGAAAAGGATTTGCAAATCATCGTATTCTCTTTTTATTTACCATTTACACAACTTCACTGCTTTTGGGTTTTGTAAAACGACAACAACAAACAGTAGTTTGTGTAACACACAAATTACTTACAACATGACGATAAAATCACGCTATAGCTACAAAAATAATATATAATTCAGTAAAAACTAGGGATGTCCGATAATGGCTTTTTTGCCGATATCCCGATATTGTCCAACTCTTAATTACCGATACCGATATCAACCGATACTGATATATACAGTCGTGGAATTAACACATTATTAATATTATTATGCCTAATTTGGACAACCAGGTATGGTGAAGATAAGGTCCTTTTTAAAAAAAATTATAAAATAAAATAAGATAAATACATTAAAAACATTTTCTTGAATAAAAAAGAAAGTAAAACAATATAAAAACAGTTACATAGAAACTAGTAATGAATGAAAATGAGTAAAAGGAACTAGTTTTTAAATAGTCTTTACTAGAGATATCCGATAATATCGGCTGGCCGATACATGCTTTAAAATGTAATATCAGAAATTATCGGTATCGTTTTTTTAATTATCGGTATCGGTTTTTTAGTTTTTTTTTTTTTTTTTTTAAAATTAAATCAACATAAAAAACACAAGATACACTTATAATTAGTGCACCAACCCAAAAAAAACTCCCTCCCCCATGTAGTTCCTACATCATACATCAATATATATCAATACAGTGTGCAAGGGATACAGTCCGTAAGCCCACATGATTGTGCATGCTGCTGGTCCACTAATAGTACTAACCTTTAAATAAATAAATAATAATATTTATTATTTATTTATTTAAAGGTTAGTACTATTAGTAAATAAATAAATAATAATATTTATTATTTATTTATTTAAAGGTTAGGACTATTAGTAAATAAATAAATAATAATATTTATTATTTATTTATTTAAAGGTTAGTACTATTAGTAAATAAATAAATAATAATATTTATTATTTATTTATTTAAAGGTTAGTACTATTAGTGGACCAGCAGCACGCACAATCATGTGGGCTTACGGACTGTATCCCTTGCAGACTGTATTGATATATATTGATATATAATGTAGGAACTAAATGGGGGAGGGACATTTTTTTGGGTTGGTGCACTAATTATAAGTGTATCTTGTGTTTTTTATGTTGATTTAATTAAAAAAAAAAACAAAAAAAAAACGATACCGATAATAAAAAAAACGATACCGATAATTTCCGATATTAAATTTTAAAGCATTTATCGGCCGGCCGATATTATCGGACATCTCTAGTAAAGACTATTGAAAAACTAGTATAATGGAAACAGCTTATCAACCTCTTAATATGGCCTGAAATTCTCCCTAAGGAATCAGTCCAGGTAGCCTCAGATCTTCTCTAAGTCATTCCAAGACCACGGAGCAGCAAAAACTGAAGGCTTACCGAGACTTGTGTTGGCTCTAGGAACCGACGCGCCAACAATGTCATGTGACCTTAAACTGCAGCGACTGAAGTCTCGACGCATCAAAGGACACAAATAAGGGGGAACCAGACCAAGAAGTGGTTTATAAATAAAAACCATCCATGGAGAAAATTGGACTTCAACTGACAGATTTAAGTTAGAACTGTACGCTACTTTGCATTCCACAGTGGAGGGTGCATGTGCATGTACGAGCCAGTCTGCCCCACAACAAGAGGATGGAGAAGAAGACGGAGCTTATAGACTACAATGGCAATTATTAACCATATTAGGATAATACGCATTGGGGGAAACTCCCAAAAGTATGAAGGAAGGCAAGATTGTTTTATAAACATCCCCGCCATGACTCCATGCTTTCAGTCCACATTTTCGGGACTTCTGCAGATCCCAAATGCTATAATATTACGCTTTTGCATAGTAGGTCCCTTTAAATTATTACCAGCTTGTAATCAAACCTTGTCCTCATCGTGGTTTGGCTGAACGCTTCAAGTTAAATGTTGAAATTTACAAGCAACAAGTTGGAATTTCTGAAAAAAATAAATAATATTAAATTTTTTTTTTTGCTTTGTTTTACAAATATGGAGTAGCAGGATGCCAAAGTCAGAATACAGAAAGGACAGGATTAAAGGTGTATCAGGCGCGAGAGGAAGAGGAGAGGTTTGTCATTTTGCAACGCGGTCTGCTGAAAACGATGGAAAGCGCCACATTACATGGCAACTGACGCGGTGGTCAAAGTTGGAATGGCCATGAAACACATTTTTAAAGCATTCAACACTCTACTGCCATCTGGCGGCTGAAGTGGATAGTGCAATACCGTCCCTGAATTTGTCACAATTCATGTGTCAGGTTAACTGCAACGAATGGGGCCATTTAGATCCCCTTCCTACAGTATTTTAGAATGTGTACCATAATTTAATAACAGAGGTCCCCAAACTTTGGCCCTATATGTATATGTGTATATATATATATATATATATATATATATATATATATATATATATATATATATATATATATATATATATATATATATATATATATATGTATATATGTATATATATATATATATATATATATATATATATATATATATATATATATATATATATATATATATATATATATATATATATATATATATCTCTCTCTCTCTATATATATATATATATATATATATACATATATTTATATATATACACATATACATACTTACACATACTGTATATACACACATATATATAAAAAACACATAAATATATTGACATATATGCATATACACAAATACACATATATGCAGTATATATATATATATATATATATATATATATATATATATATATATATATATATATATATATATATTGCATATATGTGTATATATATATATATATATATATATGCATACATATACATATATATGTACACACACATACAGTATATATATATATACATATATATGCATACATATATATATATATATATATATATATATATATATATATATATATATATATATATATTGCATATATGTGTATGTATATATATATGCATACATATACATATATATGTATACACACATACAGAATATATATATATATACATATATATGCATACATATATATATACATATATATATATATATATATATATATGTGTGTGTGTGTGTGTGTATATATATATATATGTGTATACATATATGTATATATGTGTATATGTATATGTGTATATAAATGTATATATATAAATGTATATATATATATATATATATATATATATATATATATATATATATATATATATATATATATATATATATATATATATATTTATACACATATACACATATATACATATACACATATATACATATATGTATACACACATATATATATATATATATATATATATATATATATATATATATATATATATATATATATATATATATATATATATATATATATATATATATATATATATATATATATATATATATATATATATATATACAAAACCGGCAGCATGGTGGAACAGGGGTTAGTGCGTGTGCCTTACAATATGAAGGTCCTGGGTTCGATCCTGGGCTCAGGATCTTTCAATATGGATTTTGCATGTTCTCTCCGTGACTGTGTGGGTGCCTCCCACCTCCACAGACATGCACCAGGGGATAGGCCCCTCCCACCTCCAAAGACAAGCATCTGGGGATAGGCCCCTCCCACCTCCAAAGACAAGCATCTGGGGATAGGCCCCTCCCACCTCCAAAGACATGCACCTGGGGATAGGCCCCTCCCACCTCAAAGACATGCACCTGGGGATAGGTTGATTGGCAACACTAAATGGGCCCTAGTGTGTGAATGTTGTCTATCTGTGTTGGCCCTGTGATGAGGTGGCGACTTGTCCAGGGTGTACCCCGCCTTCCGCCCGAATGCAGCTGAGAAAGGCTCCAGCACCCCCCGCGACCCCAAAAATGGACAAGCGGTAGTAAATGGGTGGATGTTTCAAATGATGGATCCAATGGAAGCCACAGTCTTCCTTCAACAGCACGTGTGAAGACAGCGAGCCAATGACATCATCCTCCACTATCATGTCATCACAAGACGTCTCGGGTGAGTCGGGGCCGAGCGAGAAGGTTTTACATTCCATCATTTCCCAGACGTTTGCTCATCACCGCCATCTTGTTCCGCGCGGACGCCGCGTCCTTGTTGTGGGTGAACGGACGGATCAAGTGGTGGGAACACGAAGGTGTGTTGGCCACGCCACTCAGTCCGTTACTCGCTCGTCTCCGTGTCTTGATGACTGCGTTATGGCGGGTAATGTACATGTACACATACACCCGCCACACAAGCAACTTCATCTTACGGAGAAAACTGCGATTTGGAAGCAAAATGAGGGGAAAACGCTATTTTTTTTACTTTGATAGGCTTTCCACACAGAGTATCTTTAGATGTGTGTGTGTGTGTGTGTGTGTGTGTGTGTGTGTGTGTGTGTTGAAGTGTAAACACATTGATTGTTTAATTAGATGGAAGTGAGGTGTGTGTGTACATCAGTAACCAACCCCTCGAGGGGTTAAACGTTTCTATCAATGCATGGAAGACCTTTAGCTTGCAATAGTGTGTGTGTTTGTGTGTGTGTGTGCGTGTGTGTGTGTGTGTGTGTGTGTGTATTTATACCCTTCTTGAGACAGCAACAAGAGAGTTTGAGTTTATTTCGAACATGCAAGCATACAACAGGATACATCACAATTTCCAGTTTCTCTTTTCAACATGTTGGAAAAGGAGTAGGAAGAAGCAGAGCTTATTTAATCCTACCCCTTTTCTTTACATAACAATTGCTGAAACTTTTTTATTCACTTCCTGTTCTCAATTTATTCACAATAAACTCCATAGGTAATCACAATAAAAATAAATAAATAAATAATAGTAAGAATTTAATAATAATAATTGGTGAAGAAAGTCATATTTCATATGATGAGATAAGTAAGATTACTTTAAGAATGAATGAATGGATGGATGAAATAAATTGAGAATGTTTGTCATGGTTCTTCTTCTTTGTACTTTGTAAACACTTTAAGTTTGAAGAGTTTCTTGAAGTGGATCATATTAGTACATTGTTTGATTGCTTTGCTTAATCCATTCCATCATTTAATTCCACATACTGATATACTGAAGGTCTTAAGTGTTGTACGTGCGTACAAATGTTTTAAATTACATTTTTCTCTAAGATTATATTTCTCCTCTTTTGTTGAGAAGAATTGTTGTATATTCTTGGCTAGCAGGTTATAGTTTGCTTTGTGCATAATTTTAGCTGTTTGCAAATTCACTATGTCGTGGAATTTCAGTATCTTTGATTCAATAAATAAAGGATTTGTATGTTCTCTATATCCAACATTATGTATTATTCTAACTGATCTTTTTTGTAACACCGTTAATGAATGAAGTGTACTTTTGTAATTATTTCCCCATATTTCTACACAGTAGCTCAGATATGGTAACACTAGTGAGCAGTATAGAATATTAAGTGATTTTTGGTCTAGAACATGTTTTGCTTTATTCATTATTGACGTGTTTCTTGCTACTTTATGTTGTATATTTTTTACGTGAGATTCCCAGTTCAATTTATCATCAATCATTATACCTAGAAATTTGGTTTCATTTACTCTTTCAATTTCTATTCCGTCTATTTGTATTTGTGTTTGACTTTCTCTTCTACTGTTACCAAATAGCATTATTTTAGTTTCACTAAGATTCAACGATAGTCTGTTTTTGTCAAACCATCTTTTTAATTTGTTAATTTCTTCTGTTATTTTTTGTATTATCTCCTGTGTGTTCTCTCCTGAACAAAACGCTGTTGTATCATCCGCAAATAATACTAACTTTAAATCTTTTGTAACTTTACAAATGTCATTTATATAGAGATTGAATAATTTAGGTCCTAATATTGATCCCTGAGGTACACCACAGGATATATTTAGCGTTGTAGACGTGTGTTCGCCTAGCTTCACGTATTGTTTCCTGTTCGTTAGATAACTTCTTATCCAGTTTAAGACTAACCCTCTGATGCCATATCGTTCTAGTTTTTTGATTAAAATATTGTGATTAATTGTGTCAAATGCTTTAGTTAGATCCATAAAAACTGCTGCTGCACATTTTTTACTGTCTATTGCATTGGTAATTTCTTCTGTAATTTCAATTAAAGCCATTGAAGTTGAAACATTAGCTCTGTATCCATATTGGTTCTCTTCGAGTATTCTATTTTTATTTATGAAACTCTCTAATCTGTTATTAAACAGTTTTTCAATGATTTTAGAAAATTGTGGAAGTAAAGAAACAGGTCTATAATTTGTAAATGGATGTTTATCTCCAGTCTTATAAATTGGTGCAACTTTAGCTATTTTCATTTTGTTTGGGAATGTACCTGTTTGAAATGATAGGTTACTAATATACATTAATGGTCCTGAGATCTCTTCTATAACCTTTTTTATTGTTTCCATATCAATTCCATTACAATCAGTTGAAGTCTAAGATTTACATTTTTTCACGATTGTAACTATTTCCTCCTGTGTCACATTACTGAGGAACATGGAGTTGGGATTTCGCTCTATGGTATCATTATAGTCCTCAATTGGAACTGGGTCTGGAATCCTTTCTTCCAATTTTGCTCCAATATTTACAAAATAATTATTGAAGCTTTCAACTACTTCCTTTATGTTGTCATTTTTTTTATTTCCGTCTAAAAAGTATTGAGGGTAGTCCCTCTTTGTGCCATTTTTAATAATGCTATTGAGGATGCCCCATGTTGCTCTCATATTATTTTTGTTCCTGTCCAATAATTCACTGTAATATTCTTTTCTACATGATCGTAGTATGTCTGTTAACTTGTTTTTATACTTTTTGTACTTAATTTCTGCCTCTATAGTTCTTTGTGCTATAAATTCTCTATATAGTGTATTCTTCTTCTTACAAGCATTTTTTAATCCTTTTGTCATCCATGGTTGATTATTCTTTCTCTGTTTATTACTAAGTTGTATCCATGGACAATGTTTGTCATAATTAAGCGTGGCACAGTGTGCTGTGATTCTGCTTGGCTTTGTGATTTTTGGATATAAACTGATGCTGTACATTGTATCAATGAAGTCATCAATAGACTTTTGCTCGTTAAGGTTCAATAAGTCAATATTAAAGTCACCACATAAGAACATTATTCTTTGACCATTATCCATGTAAGTAGCCTTGATCCATTCTTCAAATGTTTCTATACTTGACTTAGGTGATCTATATATACAACTGATGAAAATGTTTTTGCTTTTTTCCTGACATATTTCAATGGTTATACATTCTAAGATATTATTATTATACAAGGAAAAGTAGCTTCCATATGAGGAGGTGTGAACAAGTGATGACATAAATAATGGTCCCAATACAGAAAACCATTGCATCTAATAGAGAGCCAAACACTAGAGTCCGTGAACATTGCTCCAAAGTCAGGATTTTTTGGTGGATTTAATGTGCATACAAAAGTAAACATTGACAGGTGCAAAGAAAGTAATATGTGATAAAACAAGATGGCAGCTAAAGAAGGACTTCCCTATTCATCCCCGGAAAAACCCGCCAGGTGAACGGCTGATTTTACCACTTCCTGTGCTGACGTAAGACAAGCCATATGTGACCATAGGATGAACAAATACACTACGCTACGGTATTAAAACATCAGAAAGTAAAATTACCTTCCATACGAGGAGGTGTGAACAAGTTAGGACATAAATCATGGTCCCAATACGGAAAACCGTTGCATCTAATAGAGAGCCAAACACTAGAGTCCGTGAACATTGCTCCAAAGTCAGGATTTTTTGGTGGATTTAATGTGCATACAAAAGTAAACATTGACAGGTGCAAAGAAAGTAATACGTGATAAAACAAGATGGCAGCTAAAGAAGGACTTCCCTATTCATCCCCGGAAAAACCCGCCAGGTGAACGGCTGATTTTACCACTTCCTGTGCTGACGTAAGACAAGCCATATGTGACCATTGGATGAACTAATACACTACGGTACGGTATTAAACATCAAAAAGGAAAAGTAGCTTCCATATGAGGAGGTGTGAACAAGTGATGACATAAATCATGGTCCCAATACAGAAAACCATTGCATCTAATAGAGAGCCAAACACTAGAGTCCGTGAACATTGCTCCAAAGTCAGGATTTTTTTTGTTGATTTAATGTGCATACAAAAGTAAACATTGACAGGTGCAAAGAAAGTAATATATGATAAAACAAGATGGCAGCTAAAGAAGGACTTCCCTATTCATCCCCGGAAAAACCCGCGAGGTGAACGGCTGATTTTACCACTTCCTCTGCTGACGTAAGACAAGCCATATGTGACCATAGGATGAACTAATACACTACGGTACGGTATTAAACATCAAAAAGGAAAAGTAGCTTCCATATGAGGAGGTGTGAACAAGTGATGACATAAATCATGGTCCCAATACAGAAAACCATTGCATCTAATAGAGAGCCAAACACTAGAGTCCGTGAACATTGCTCCAAAGTCAGGATTTTTTTTGTCGATTTAATGTGCATACAAAAGTAAACATTGACAGGTGCAAAGGCAGCAATATGTGATAAAACAAGATGGCAGCTAAAGAAGGACTTCCCTATTCATCCCCGAAAAAACCCACAATGTGAACAACTGATTTTACCACTTCCTGTGCTGACGTAAGACAAGCCATATGTGACCATAGGATGAACAAATACACTACGCTACGGTATTAAAACATCAAAAAGGAAAATGACCTTCCATACGAGGAGGTGTGAACAAGTTAGGACATAAATCATGGTCCCAATACGGAAAACCATTGCATCTAATAGAGAGCCAAATACTAGAGTCCGTGAACATTGCTCCAAAGTCAGGATTTTTTTGTTGATTTAATGTGCGTAAAAAAGTAAACATTGACAGGAGCAAAGAAAGTAATATGTGATAAAACAAGATGGCAGCTAAAGAAGGACTTCCCTATTCATCCCCGGAAAAACCCACAATGTGAACAACTGATTTTACCACTTCCTGTGCTGACGTAAGACAAGCCATATGTGACCATAGGATGAACAAATACACTACGCTACGGTATTAAAACATCAAAAAGGAAAATGACCTTCCATACGAGGAGGTGTGAACAAGTTAGGACATAAATCATGGTTCCAATACGGAAAACCGTTGCATCTAATAGAGAGCCAAACACTAGAGTCCGTGAACATTGCTCCAAAGTCAGGATTTTTTGGTGGATTTAATGTGCATACAAAAGTAAACATTGACAGGTGCAAAGAAAGTAATATGTGATAAAACAAGATGGCAGCTAAAGAAGGACTTCCCTATTCATCCCCGGAAAAACCCGCCAGGTGAACGGCTGATTTTACCACTTCCTGTGCTGACGTAAGACAAGCCATATGTGACCATAGGATGAACTAATACACTACGCTACGGTATTAAAACATCAAAAAGGAAAATGACCTTCCATATAAGGAGGTGTGAACAAGTTAGGACATAAATCATGGTCCCAATACGGAAAACCGTTGCATCTAATAGAGAGCCAAACACTAGAGTCCGTGAACATTGCTCCAAAGTCAGGATTTTTTGGTGGATTTAATGTGCATACAAAAGTAAACATTGACAGGTGCAAAGAAAGTGATATGTGATAAAACAAGATGGCAGCTAAAGAAGGACTTCCCTATTCATCCCCGGAAAAACCCGCCAGGTGAACGGCTGATTTTACCACTTCCTGTGCTGACGTAAGACAAGCCATATGTGACCATAGGATGAACTAATACACTACGCTACGGTATTAAAACATCAAAAAGGAAAATGACCTTCCATATGAGGAGGTGTGAACAAGTTAGGACATAAATCATGGTCCCAATACGGAAAACCGTTGCATCTAATAGAGAGCCAAACACTAGAGTCCGTGAACATTGCTCCAAAGTCAGGATTTTTGGGTGGATTTAATGTGCATACAAAAGTAAACATTGACAGGTGCAAAGAAAGTAATATGTGATAAAACAAGATGGCAGCTAAAGAAGGACTTCCCTATTCATCCCCGGAAAAACCCGCCAGGTGAACGGCTGATTTTACCACTTCCTGTGCTGACGTAAGACAAGCCATATGTGACCATAGGATGAACAAATACACTACGCTACGGTATTAAAACATCAAAAAGGAAATTGACCTTCCATACGAGGAGGTGTGAACAAGTTAGGACATAAATCATGGTCCCAATACGGAAAACCATTGCATCTAATAGAGAGCCAAACACTAGAGTCTGTGAACATTGCTCCAAAGTCAGGATTTTTGTTGTTGATTTAATGTGCATACAAAAGTAAACATTGACAGGTGCAAAGGCAGCAATATGTGATAAAACAAGATGGCAGCTAAAGAAGGACTTCCCTATTCATCCCCGAAAAAACCCACAATGTGAACAACTGATTTTACCACTTCCTGTGCTGACGTAAGACAAGCCATATGTGACCATAGGATGAACAAATACACTACGCTACGGTATTAAAACATCAAAAAGGAAAATGACCTTCCATACGAGGAGGTGTGAACAAGTTAGGACATAAATCATGGTCCCAATACGGAAAACCGTTGCATCTAATAGAGAGCCAAACACTAGAGTCCGTGAACATTGCTCCAAAGTCAGGATTTTTTGGTGGATTTAATGTGCATACAAAAGTAAACATTGACAGGTGCAAAGAAAGTAATATGTGATAAAACAAGATGGCAGCTAAAGAAGGACTTCCCTATTCATCCCCAGAAAAACCCGCCAGGTGAACGGCTGATTTTACCACTTCCTGTGCTGACGTAAGACAAGCCATATATGACCATAGGATGAACAAATACACTACGCTACGGTATTAAAACATCAAAAAGGAAAATGACCTTCCATATGAGGAGGTGTGAACAAGTTAGGACATAAATCATGGTCCCAATACGGAAAACCGTTGCATCTAATAGAGAGCCAAACACTAGAGTCCGTGAACATTGCTCCAAAGTCAGGATTTTTTTTGTTGATTTAATGTGCATACAAAAGTAAACATTGACAGGTGCAAAGAAAGTAATATGTGATAAAACAAGATGGCAGCTAAAGAAGGACTTCCCTATTCATCCCCGGAAAAACCCGCCAGGTGAACGGCTGATTTTACCACTTCCTGTGCTGACGTAAGACAAGCCATATGTGACCATAGGATGAACAAATACACTACGCTACGGTATTAAAACATCAAAAAGGAAAAGTAGCTTCCATATGAGGAGGTGTGAACAAGTGATGACATAAATCATGGTCCCAATACGGAAAACCATTGCATCTAATAGAGAGCCAAATACTAGAGTCCGTGAACATTGCTCCAAAGTCAGGATTTTTTTGTTGATTTAATGTGCGTACAAAAGTAAACATTGACAGGAGCAAAGAAAGTAATATGTGATAAAACAAGATGGCAGCTAAAGAAGGACTTCCCTATTCATCCCCGGAAAAACCCACAATGTGAACAACTGATTTTACCACTTCCTGTGCTGACGTAAGACAAGCCATATGTGACCATAGGATGAACAAATACACTACGGTACGGTATTAAAACATCAAAAAGGAAAAATACCTTTCATATGAGGAGGTGTGAACAAGTTAGGACATAAATCATGGTCCCAATACGGAAAACCATTGCATCTAATAGAGAGCCAAATACTAGAGTCCGTGAACATTGCTCCAAAGTCAGGATTTTTTTGTTGATTTAATGTGCGTACAAAAGTAAACATTGACAGGTGCAAAGAAAGTAATATGTGATAAAACAAGATGGCAGCTAAAGAAGGACTTCCCTATTCATCCCCAGAAAAACCCGCCAGGTGAACGGCTGATTTTACCACTTCCTGTGCTGACGTAAGACAAGCCATATGTGACCATAGGATGAACAAATACACTACGCTACGGTATTAAAACATCAAAAAGGAAAATGACCTTCCATATGAGGAGGTGTGACCAAGTTAGGACATAAATCATGGTCCCAATACGGAAAACCGTTGCATCTAATAGAGAGCCAAACACTAGAGTCCGTGAACATTGCTCCAAAGTCAGGATTTTTTGGTGGATTTAATGTGCATACAAAAGTAAACATTGACAGGTGCAAAGAAAGTGATATGTGATAAAACAAGATGGCAGCTAAAGAAGGACTTCCCTATTCATCCCCGGAAAAACCCGCCAGGTGAACGGCTGATTTTACCACTTCCTGTGCTGACGTAAGACAAGCCATATGTGACCATAGGATGAACAAATACACTACGCTACGGTATTAAAACATCAAAAAGGAAAATGACCTTCCATATGAGGAGGTGTGAACAAGTTAGGACATAAATCATGTTCCCAATACGGAAAACCATTGCATCTAATAGAGAGCCAAATACTAGAGTCCGTGAACATTGCTCCAAAGTCAGGATTTTTTTGTTGATTTAATGTGCATACAAAAGTAAACATTGACAGGTGCAAAGAAAGTAATATGTGATAAAACAAGATGGCAGCTAAAGAAGGACTTCCCTATTCATCCCCGCCAGGTGAACGGCTGATTTTACCACTTCTGGTGCTGACGTAAGACAAGCCATATGTGAGCATAGGATGAACAAATACACTACGCTACAGTCTTGAGACATCAACAAGGACAAGTAGCTTCCATATGAGGACCAGTGAACAAGTTAGGACTGAAATCATGGTCCCAATACAGAAAACCGTTGCATCTAAAAGAGAGCCAAATACTAGAGTCTGTGAACATTGCTCCAAAGTCAGGATTTTTTTTGTTGATTTAATGTGCATACAAAAGTAAACATTGACAGGTGCAAAGGCAGCAATATATGATAAAACAAGATGGCAGCTAAAGAAGGACTTCCCACTACGGTACTAAGACTATAGTGGACATTAACAGTTAGCTTCTACAGCTGGGTTGCCGACATTAACAGTTAGCTTCTACAGCTGGGTTGCCGACATTAACAGTTAGCTTCTACAGCTGGGTTGCCGACATTAACAGTTAGCTTCTACAGCTGGGTTGCCCAAAGTGCGGCACAGGAGCCATCTGTGGTCCCTGACTCCTTTGTCATCGGCCTTCAGGGTTGTGTTTTACCATTCTCCCGCCTTCTCCTTTATTGTGATGTCTGCATTTGTTCCTATGGTCTGTTTCTTCAGTTCATTAGTCCTGGGCGGGGGGCGGTCACTAAGGCACAAGCTCGCCACTGACAGCTTGGTCTTGCCGGTTATTGTCTTTGTGTTTGCTTCCCAGCCTCCCTGAGGTAAAGAGGATTCTGTGTCGGACTTTTTGCTGTGCTCAGTGCGCCCTGGCCTTGTCCCCTGCCGACCACTGAGGAACCCGTTTCTGTCTGATTCATGGTGTGCGCTTCTGCCCCATCGCCTTTTGTTACCCTTTTTGGACTAATTACATTTTTCCTTTTTGTATTTAAACCTTGCCTGCCGTCTCTGCGTCCCGGGGTCAACACCTTGATCGATACCATTACACTTAAGCACGTTACAAAAAAACAAAAAATAGAGATCTCATTTGGACCCCTGGTGGTGAAATCTATCAAAATGAGGGTGGTTCCAAAAAGGAGGGATTTTTCAAATTGACTGTGTGTCACTTTTAAAAGTGCTTCCCCTCTGGTCAACATATGAAATAACAAGTGTGTGTAAGAAATTGAAATGCGCCCCCTTTGGCCAAAATTAATTAAAAAAAATAAAATAAAATGTGTATATGTATAAAGAGACATACTGTAATAACTTGAAGTAACTAATGAAGATTAAAAAACAATTACAAACAAAAAAAATAAAAAATAAAAACAAAATAATTAATATTAGTGTTTTTCTCACAATGTGTCGACTTTTTTCTTATAAAATTGGGAACAATTTCTCATATTCTTTCTGTTTCTGTAACATTGCAATATTTTCTCGTAAAATTATTACTTTTTTAATGTAAAATGATAACTTTTTAAATGTAAAATTATTACTTTTTAATGCAAAATGGTGACATTTGTCGTATAAAATTATGTCTTTTATCACAATATTGCCATTTTTTTAGTTGTTCTTGTATAATAATGACATTTTTTGAGTAAAATTGTGACTTTTGTCAAATTCCGAATATTGTTATACTATTGCCAATATGTTTAAAATTTTCCTCTAAAATTGTGACTTTTTGTCGAGTAAAATGACGACTCTTTTCATAAAATTGCCAACATTTTAAGCTTTTTCTTGTAAAATTGCGACTGTTATTGAGTAAAATTCCAACTTTTATCATAATATTGCACAAATGTTCATTTTTTCTTGTAAAATTTTGACTTGCGTCGAGTAAAATTACGACTTTTATTATAATACTGCCAACATTCTAAGTTCTTCTTGTAAAATTGTGATCTTTTTCTTGTGAAATTCCAACTCATTTTTCACAACAAGCTTTTTTTTTTTTTAAATATTTGCATAGTATGTATATATTATTAATGTTGTAAATACACTTTTTTATATATTTAAATTTTCCTGAGGGAACTCTCCTGAAGGAATCAATAAAGTACTATCTATCTATCTATCTATCTATCTAGAAAGGCTGGTCCTAAAGATGTAGGCATTTTTCTCCGGTCTCAAGAAGGTAAGAAATACACAAATGTGTGTGTGTGTGTGTGTGTGTATGTGTGTGTGTGTGTGTGTGTGGGTGTGTATTAGTACCACTGGAAGAATGACAAACATGATGAAATAACTCTGAAATGTCAAAGAGTGAAGATGTTTTTTAATTATGCTGGCTTGTGAATTTGTAAACATTAATTAAATGCAAAATTTTTTTTTTTTCCAATGCAACTTTGCATGCATGCTCGACATAAACTCACCAAAAATGGCAGAAAGAAAGGGCTTTTTTCTAAACATGTATCTGTAATATTCTTGGAATACATTTGGAATCAGAATGTCATCATTTTGACACTATTGTTCATTTTTGAAATGTTTTTATTTTATTTTTAATAAATGGCTGTGATGACAATGTAAATGAGGGGTTTCTAATCACTTCTTACTAATATCGATACTGTTGTTGATATTATTCATTTTTATTTGACTACTTTTGGATTGTTTTGTGTCATGTTTGCGTGTCCTCTCAATTGCTGCGTTGATTGCTATTCTGAATGTTGTTTGGTTTTGTAATTGTAATTGTACTATTATGGTATTATTGTGTATTTTTTCGTTGGACTGATTAATAATATCATTTTGAGTATTTTGTTTATTATTTTGTGTACTTCATATATCATTTTGTGGATTTCATTTATCATTTTGTGGATTTCATTTATTATTTTCTGTATTTTGTTTATTATTTTTTGTATTTCGTTTATTATTTTGTGTACATCATATATCATTGTGTGTATTTAATTTATAATTTTTTGTATTTTATTAATTATTTTGTTTGTTTCATTCATTATTCTGTGTATTTCATTTATTCTTTTGTGTATATCATTTATTCTTTTGTGTATTTCGTTTATCATTTTGTGGATTTTGTTGACTATTTTGTGTATTTCCTTTATCATTTTGTGGATTTCATTTGTTTGTTTGTGTATTTCATTTAATATTTTGTGTATATAATTTATTGTTTTGTGTATTTTGTTTATTATTTTGTGTATTTCATGTATTATTTTTTGTATTTCATTCATTATTTTGTTTATTTCATTCATTATTCTGTGTATTTCATTTATGATTTTGTGTATTTCATGTCATATTTTGTGTGCTCAGGCTCCTTCCCTCCCAGCGAGGTGACGTTCAACGTCCCAAGAGCTAGTTTATGTAGCCGAGGGTCAGACCGCCAAGTGCCCTGCCTTTGGCTGCCGCCCAGCTCACAGTGCACCCGACCTCTATGGCCCCTGCTATGAGTGGTGAGCCCATTGGAGGGGTGACCTATGTTGCCTCTTCGGGCTGAGCCCGGCTGGGCCCCATGGGGACAGGCCCGGCCACCAGGCGCTCGCCATCGTGGAGGGAGGGCAGCGGATGGACGAGCGAAGGAGGGAAAGGGTTAATGCAGAAGAGAAGAACAGGAGGCGGGGCCGGGGTATTTTGTTTATTATTTTGTGTATTTTGTTTATTATTTTGTGTATTTCGTTCATTATTTTGTGTATTTCATTTATTATTTTGTCTATTTCGTTTATTATTTTGTGTATTTCATTCATTCTTTTTGGTATTTCATTCATTATTTTCTGTATTTCATGTATTATTTTGTGTAAAATGGTTTACTCTCTGAAAAACAACCCATATATAATGCATAACCTTGACAACCCAGAAATGGGGTTGAAAATATAACCTATAACCCAGACAATGGGTTACTCATAAAAAAAATCCCAAATTTTAGGTCATCACTAGCAACCCAAAGAATGGTTTACTTTCTAAAAACAACCCAAATAAGGTGCATACTCTTGACAACCCATACATTGGGTTGATAATATAACCTATAACCCAGACCATGGGTTACTCATTATGAAAATAACCCAAAAATCGAAGTCAACATGAGCAATCCCAAAAATGGTTTACTCTCTGAGAAAAAAACCAAAACAAACAGATATGGTGCATAACCTTGACAACCCATAAATTGGGTTGAGAATATAACCTATAACCCAGACCATGGGTTACTCATCATGAAAATAACTCAAAAATCAAAGTCAACATGGGCAACCCCAAAAATGGTTTACTCTCTGAAAAAACAACCCAAATATGGTGCATAACCTTGACAACCCAGAAATTGGGTTAAGAATATAACCTGAAACCCAGACAATGGGTTACTCATACACATAATCCCGAATTTTAGATCAACATTAGCAACCCAAAAAAATAGTTTACTCTCTAAAAAACAACCTAAATAAGGTGCATAACCTTGACAACCCATACATTGGGTTGATAATATAGCCTGTAACCCAGACCATGGGTTACTCATTATGAAAATAACCCAAAAATCAAGGTAAACACGGACAACCCCAAAAATGGTTTACTCTTTAAAAAAACAACCCAAACATGGTGCATAACCTTGACAACCCATAAATTGGGTTGATAACATAACCTGTAACCCAGACCATGGGTTACTCATTATGAAAATAACTCATAAATCAAAGTCAACATGAGCAACCCCAAACATTGTTTATTCTCTGAAAAACAACCCAAATATGGTGCATAACATTGACAACCCAGAAATTGGGTTAAAAAATGGTAACCCAGACAATGGGTTACTGATTAATAAAAAATAACCCAACATTTCAAGTCAACACGGGCAACCCAAAAAATGGGTTACACAAATGACTCAACATTTTTTTTTGGTGCGCACGCTCATGCAGGACGTAACAAGAGCAGGAAGGTAATGTGCACGATTTTGTCGTCTCTTGAAGAAAATACAATTTGAGTCTCCAAGTTGCTTAGGGAGGCAGGAAGAGGCGACGGGAGGGCAGCGAATGAACGGACGGGCGAGCAAAGGAGGGGAGGGGTTAACGCAGAAGAGAGGAGAAGGAGGCGGGGCCTGGGTATTTTGTTTATTATTTTGTGTATTTCATTTATTATTTTGTCTATTTCGTTTATTATTTTGTGTATTACATTCATCATTTTGGGTATTTCATTCATTATTTTTGGTATTTCATTCATCATTTTCTGTATTTCATGTATTATTTTGTGTACAATGGTTTAATCTCTGAAAAAAAACCCAGATATGGTGCATAACCTTAACAACCCATAAATTGGGTTGATAATATAACCTGTAACCCAGACCATGGGTTACTCATTATGAAAATAACCCAAAATTCAAAGTCAACACGAGCAACCCCCAAAATGGTGCATAACCTTGATAACCCAGAAATTGGGTGGAAAATATAACCTGTAACCCACACAATGGGTTACTCATAAAAATAATCCCACATTTTAGGTCAACACTATTAACCCAATAATGGTTTACTCTCTAAAAAAAAACAACATATGGTGCATAACCTTGACAACCCATAAATTGGGTTGATAATATAACCTGTGACTCAGACAATGGATAATTGATAATAAAAATAACCCAAAATTTCAAGTCAACACGAGTAACCCAAAATATGGTGCATAACCTTGACAACCCAGACATTGGGTTGAAAATATAACCTATAACCCACAAAATGGGTTACTCATAAAAATAATCCCACATTTTAGGTCAACACTATTAATCCAAAAATGGTTTACTCTCTAAAAAAAAATAAAAAATATGGTGCATCACCTTGACAACCCATAAATTGGGTTGATAATATAACCTGTGACCCAGACAATGGGTTATTGATTATAAAAATAACCCAAAATTTCAAGTCAACACAAGCAACCCAAAAAACGGGTTACCCAAAATGACTCAACATTTTTTTTGGTGCGCACGCTCATGCGGGAACGTAGGAAGAGCAGGAAGGTAATGTGCACGATTTTGTCGTCTCTCGAAGATAATACAATTTGGCGTCGGTGCGGAGTCTCCATGTTGCTTAGGGAGGCAGAAAGAGGACGAGCGAAGGAGGGGAGGGGTTAATGCAGAAGAGAGGAGAAGGAGGCGGGGCCTGGGTATTTTTTTTAATTATTTTGTGTATTTCGTTTATTATTTTGTGTAATTCATTTATTATTTTGTATATTTCGTTTATTATTTTGTTTGTTACATTCATCAATTTGGGTATTTCATTCATTATTTTTGGTATTTCATTCATCATTTTCTGTATTTCATGTATTATTTTGTGTAAAATGGTTTACTCTCTGAAAAAAAAACCCCAGATATGGTGCATAACCTTAACAACCCATGAATTGGGTTGATAATATAACCTGTAACCCAGACCATGGTTTACTCATGTTGAAAAAAACCCAAAAATCAAAGTCAACACGAGAAACCCTAAAAATGGTGCACAACCTTGACAACCCAGAAATTGGGTGGAAAATATAACCTATAACCCACACAATGGGTTACTCATAAAACAATCCCACATTTTAGGTCAACACTATTAACCCAAAAATGGTTTACTCTCTAAAAAACAAAACAAATATGGTGCAAAACTTTAAAACCCATAAATTGGGTTGATAATATAACCTGTGACTCGGACAATGGGTTATTGATTATAAAAAATAACCCAAAATTTCATGTCAACACAAGCAACCCAAAATATGGTGCATAACCTTGACAACTCAGACATTGGGTTGAAAATATAACCTATAACCCACACAATGGGTTACTCATAAAAATAATCCCACATTTGAGGTCAACACTATTAACGCAAAAATGGTTTACACTCTAAAAAAAAGTAATAAATATGGTGCATAACCTTGACAACCCATACATTGGGTTGATAATATAACCTGTGACCCAGACAATGGGTTATTGTTTATAAAAATAACCCAACATTTTAAGTCAACACGAGCAACCCAAAAAATGGGTTACCCAAAATGACTCAACATTTTTTTCGGTGCGCACGCTCATGCGGGAACGTAGGAAGAGCAGGAAGGTAATGTGCACAATTTTGTCGTCTCTTGAAGAAAATACAATTTGGCGTTGGTGCGGAGTCTCCATGTTGCTTAGGGAGGCAGGAAGAGGACGAATGGACGAGCGAAAGAGGGGAGGGGTTTATGCAGAAGAGAGGAGAAGGAGGCGGGGCCTGGGTATTTTGTTTATTATTTTGTGTATTTCGTTTATTATTTTGTGTAGTTCATTTATTATTTTGTCTATTTCGTTTATTATTTTGTTTGTTACATTCATCTATTTGGGTATTTCATTCATTATTTTTGGTATTTCATTCATCATTTTCTGTATTTCATGTATTATTTTGTGTAAAATGGTTTACTCTCTGAAAAAACAACAACAGATATGGTGCATAACCTTAACAACCCATAAATTGGGTTGATATTATAACCTGTAACCCAGACCATGGGTTACTCATTATGAAAATAACCCAAAATTCAAAGTCAACACGAGCAACCCCAAAAATGGTGCATAACCTTGACAACCCAGAAATTGGGTTGAAAATATAACCTATAACCCACACAATGGGTTACTCATAAAAACAATCCCACATTTTAGGTCAACACTATTAACCCAAAAATGGTTTACTCTCTAAAAAACAAAACAAATATGGTGCAAAACTTTAAAACCCATAAATTGGGTTGATAATATAACCTGTGACCCAGACAATGGGTTATTGATTATAAAAATAACCCAAAATTTCAAGTCAACACGAGCAACCCCAAAAATGGTGCATAACCTTGACAACCCAGAAATTGGGTTGAAAATATAACCTATAACCCACACAATGGGTTACTCATAAAAACAATCCCACATTTTAGGTCAACACTATTAACCCAAAAATGGTTAACTCTCTGAAAAACAAAACAAATATGGTGCATAACCTTTAAAACCCATAAATTGGGTTGATAATATAACCTGTGACCCAGACAATGGGTTATTGATTATAAAAATAACCCAAAATTTCAAGTCAACACGAGCAACCCAAAAAATGGTGCATAACCTTGACAACCCAGAAATTGGGTGGAAAATATAACCTATAACCCACACAATGGGTTACTCATAAAAATAATCCCACATTTTAGGTCAACACTATTAACCCAAAAATGGTTTACTCTCTAAAAAAAAATAAAAAATATGGTGCATAACCTTGACAACCCATACATTGGGTTGATAATATAACCTGTGACCCAGACAATGGGTTATTGATTATAAAAATAACCCAAAATTTCAAGTCAACACAAGCAACCCAAAAAATGGTGCATAACCTTGACAACCCAGAAATTGGGTTGAAAATATAACCTATAACCCACACAATGGGTTACTCATAAAAATAATCCCACATTTTAGGTCAACACTATTAACCCAAAAAGGGTTTACACTCTAAAAATAATAATAAATATGGTGCATAACCTTGACAACCCATACATTGGGTTGATAATATAACCTGTGACCCAGACAATGGGTTATTGTTTATAAAAATAACCCAAAATTCCAAGTCAACACGAGCAACCCAAAAAATGGGTTACCCAAAATGACTCAACATTTTTTTTGGTGCGCACGCAGAGGAAGAGCAGGAAGGTAATGTGCACAATTTTGTCGTCTCTTGAAGAAAATACAATTTGGCGTCGGTGCGGAGTCTCCATGTTGCTTAGGGAGGCAGGAAGAGGACGGACGGATGGACGAGCGAAGAAGGGGAGGGGTTAATGCAGAAGAGAGGAGAAGGAGGAGGGGCCGGGGGGGAAGGGGGTTGGGGGGGTGCAATGAGAGGGCTGAGTGCTTCTAGTAAATATTTATATTGCATTATGATACGAGCAGGAGTGAAAGAGAGGGAGAGGGGAGGAGGAGGGCGCCGCGCGGAGCCTCCATCCCTTTATTAATTTTATTCTGCTCCGCTAAGTTTAGCATTCAACACGTGTCGCCGGTGATGGAGGCAGGCAGGGAGAGATGGGGGGGAGAGAGAGAGGTTGACGGTTGCTAGGTGACCGGGGGTGGTGGTGATGTTGGGGGGTGGAGGGGGGCATATACTGAATTTTAACCAAAGAACAGCCAAAGAGGGAGAGTGTGTGTTTGTGTGTGTGTGTGTGTGTGCGTGAGAGAGAGAGAGAGAGAGAGCGAGAGAGAGAGAGAGAGAGAGGGACCAGATCGCCCGGATGCATGTAGAACATACATGTATGTTTAGGGGAGCTATTTTCCCGGGGTGTGTGTGAGCGTGTGTGTGCGTGTGAGTGTGTGTGACACACACGCGCGCACGCTCGCGCACAAACGGATACCGCCAAACGGGAAGGATGTGAAAAAAAGGATGGAGGGACGCAGGGAAAGAGGGGGGACAGGCTGGTGAAAAACAGTAAGTGCTTTTTATTGGAATTGTCTTAGCGCCGCACGCACACACACACACACACGCACACACACACACACTCACACACACACACACACACACACACACACACACATGTTGGGTTAATTGCAGTAAGGAGGAGAGGGACAGCCGTCGCCGTTGGAGACGGACCGCGGCCGGGTGTTGTTGAGGTGCAAGCGGCTGGCGCACTGAAGCATTGACCCTTCTGTCATTGCTGCCAACTCACCATGTTGCACACACACACACACACACGCACGCACGCACGCACGCACACACACTGTTGAGTCATGAATCAAAAGGTTGGCGAGGTATTTTGCGATCGGGACGTCTTATAAGGCGAGGAGGATGCTGATGGGGATACTGGTGCTGATGCTGCGCCGCTGCAGATGCTTCATCATGTCTGATGATGCTCATTTGTGTGTGTGTGTGTGTGTGTGTGTGCGAAAAAAAAAGCCGCAAGATTCCATCCCCCCCATGCACCCGACGATATTGGCGGGATATTTGGGCGTGAGGGAAGCGCTCGCTGTTGCCACCGAGGAATGTTTCCTCACTCGCAGATGCGGCGGCTCGCTTTGTGTTTGCCTTTTTTTAATTGGAATTTGTCACACACACACACACGTGCACACACACACAAACACACACAACTTTTTTTTCCCACGGCCTTGTTGTACTCGACTGGAGCGGCAACACGAATCACCGTCGTGAGAATGACCACCCTCGTCTTCACGCCGCCGACCACAAGAGCAGTGTGTGTGTGTGTGTGTGTGTGTGTGTGTGTGTGTGTGTGTGTGTGTGTGTGTGTGTGTGTGTGTGTTGGAGATTCACCGCAGTGATTGGGAGTGCGAGAGCGCACGCAGTGGGCTATACCTGCGTTTACGCAGAATGAATAGTTGGGGAAGGAGGGAGAGAAGAAAAAAAAAGAGCTGATATCCATTTCAATCAGCTCCGGTGCACCCACAGGTGATGTTGCTGCTGCAGAGCAGCGCTGGACGGCGAGCGCCGCCTTCTAGCAGCGTATTCTTTATCTGTGCATGTATATAGTCGGTTAGTCGCACCGGACTACAAGTGGCGGATAAATACCTTGTGAAATGAGTTATTTTCACAAGAAGAGTCTGTAAATGTTTATTCACGCACCTTAATTGTGTCCAAACGGTGTCTGTGACACGGCAGTAAAATGGTTGACTAAACAAAACAGAAGTCATCGTCACGGACCCACGAGCTGGTCATTTAATGTGGCCCATCACATCATTTAATGCGGTCCACCACATAATTTGTTGTGGTCCACCACATCATTTAAAATGGTCCAACACATCATGTAATGTGGTCCAATACATCATTTAATTTAGTCCACCACATCATTTAACGTGCCCCTCCATGTCATTTAATGTGGTCCATCAGATCATTTAATGTGGTCCACCACATCATTTAAAGTGGTCCACCACATCATTTAATGTGGTCCACAACATCATTTAATTTAGTCCACCACATCATTTAACGTGCCCCTCCATGTCATTTAATGTGGTCCATCAGATCATTTAAAGTGGTCCACCACATCATTTAATGTGGTCCACCACGTCATTTAACGTGCCCCTCCATGTCATTTAATGTGGTCCATCAGATCATTTAATGTGGTCCACCACATCATTTAAAGTGGTCCACCACATCATTTAATGTGGTCCACCACATCATTTAACGTGCCCCTCCATGTCATTTAATGTGGTCCATCACATCATTTAATGTGGTCCACCACATCATTTAACGTGCCCCTCCATGTCATTTAATGTGGTCCATCAGATCATTTATTGTGGTCCACCACATCATTTAAAGTGGTCCACCACATCATTTAATGTGGTCCACCACATCATTTAAAGTGGTCCACCACATCATTTAACATGCCCCTCCATGTCATTTAATGTGGTCCATCACATCATTTAACCGGCCCCTCCATATCATTTAATGTGGTCCACCACATCATTTAATATGGTCCACCGCATCATTTAACATGCCCCTCCATGTCATTTAATGAGGTCCATCACATAATTTATTGTGGTCCACCACATAATTTATTGTGGTCCACCACATCATTTGATTTAGTCCACCACATCATTTGATTTAGTCCACCACATCATTTAACATGCCCCTCCATGTCATTTAATGTGGTCCATCACATCATTTAATGTGGTCCACCACATCATTTAAAGTGGTCCACCACATCATTTAATTTGGTCCACCACATAATTAAATGTGGTCTAACACATCATTTATTGTGGTCCACCACATCAAGAATCAATTTAAGTGGACCCCGACTTAAACAAGTTGAAAAACTTATTCGGGTGTTACCATTTAGTGGTCAATTGTACGGAATATGTACTTCACTGTGCAACCTACTAATAAAAGTCTCAATCAATCAATCATTTAATGTGGTCCACCACATCATTTAACGTGCCCCTCCATGTCATTTAATGTGGTCCATCAGATCATTTAATGTGGTCCACCACATCATTTAACGTGCCCTTCCATGTCATTTAATGTGGTCCACCACATCATTTAAAGTGGTCCACCACATCATTTAATGTGATCCACCACATCATTTAAAGTGGTCCACCACATCATTAAATGTGGTCCACCACATCATTTAATTTGGTCCACCACATAATTAAATGTGGTCTAACACATCATTTATTGTGGTCCACCACATCATTTATTGAGGTCCACCACATCATTTATTGTGGTCTAACAGATCATTTATTGTGGTCTAACACATCATTTATCATGGTCCAACACATCATTTAAAGTGCCCCTCCATGTCATTTAGTGTGTTCCACCACATCATTTATTGTGGTCCACCACATCATTTAATTTAGTCCACCACATCATTTATTGTGGTCCACCACATCATTTAAAATGGTCCACCACATCATTTAACATGTCCCTCCATGTCATTTAATGTGGTCCATCACATCATTTATTGTGGTCCACCACATCATTTAAAGTGGTCCACCACATCATTTAATTTGGTCCACCACATAATTAAATGTGGTCCAACACATCATTTATTGTGGTCCACCACATCATTTATTGAGGTCCACCACATCATTTATTGTGGTCTAACAGATCATTTATTGTGGTCTAACACATCATTTATCATGGTCCAACACATCATTTAAAGTGCCCCTCCATGTCATTTAATGTGGTCCACCACATCATTTATTGTGGTCCACCACATCATTTATCATGGTCCAACACATCATTTAAAGTGCCCCTCCATGTCATTTAATGTGGTCCACCACATCATTTATTGTGGTCCACCACATCATTTATCATGGTCCAACACATCATTTAAAGTGCCCCTCCATGTCATTTCATGTGGTCCACCACATCATTTATTGTGGTCTAACACATCAATTATTGTGGGTCACCACATCATTTAACGTGCCCCTCCATATCATTTAATGTGGTCCACCACATCATTTATTGTGGTCCACCACATCATTTAAATTGGTCCAACACATCATTTAATGTGGTCCACCACATCATTTATTGTGGTCCACCACATCATTTAACCTGCCCCTCCATATCATTTAATGTGGTCCATCACATCATTTAAAGTGGTCCGTCACGTCATTTATTGTGGTCCGCCACATAATTTAATGTGGTCCGCCACGTCATTTAATGTGGTCCACCACATCATTTATTGTGGTCTAACACATCAATTATTGTGGGTCACCACATCATTTAACGTGCCCCTCCATATCATTTAATGTGGTCCACCACATCATTTATCGTGGTCCACCACATCCTTTAAAGTGGTCCAACACATCATTTAATGTGGTCCACCACATCATTTATTGTGGTCCACCACATCATTTAACCTGCCCCTCCATATCATTTAATGTGGTCCATCACATCATTTAATGTGGTCCGTCACATGATTGAATGTGGTCCGTCACATCATTAAAAGTGGCCCTCCGTGTCATTCTATGTAGTCTGCCGCATCATCTTATATTGTTGGCCACATAATTTAAAGTGGTTTTTCACATCATTAACAGTGACCCTCCACGTCATTTAACGTGGCCCCCCTTGTCATTCAATGTGGTCCGCCACACAATAAATGTGGTCCGTCACATCATTTAATGTGGCCCCTCCCTGTCATTCATCGTGGTCTGTCACGTCATTTTATGCAGTCTGCCAACTCAATTAATAGTGGCCCTCTGAGGCCAAACTTCATTTTGATGTGGCCCTGGCCAAAAAGACGTTTGACACTCCTGAATTAGAGCCTCTTGTGCCCCCAAAATGTCACTCATTAAGGTAAGGCTCATTAGCATAGAGCACCAATTAGCCTTTAACGAGATCAGAGGTCGCTGCTTTTGTGCGGCACCCCCCCCCCCCCACCTCCCCTACAAGTGTCGTCGATGAAGCAGTGATTGTTCACTTTGTTCTGGAGTGATCTTTGACAGCATTTATGTGTCCTGTCATTAATTATTTCATCATTAACGTTGACGCTATCAACCTCAGACATCACCTTCAGCGTGTCCCTCAGACAGGACAAACTCCACACATAATGTATTATTATTATTATTATTATTATTATTATTATTATTATTATTATTATTATTATTATTATTATTATTATTATAGTGTGAATGCTCCAAAACATTCACACATATACTTTTTTTTTACACCAAAATTCATCTATTTATTCAACTTCTTCTTCTTCTCCAGATTTTGGCGCGCTCTACCTTCCACATTTTTCACCAGATTCAAAGCCTTCCAACTTCAAACTGTTCAGCTTATTCGAGAATCGCGGGCTTTCCCTTTGACAATTTCCCAAAAATTCCCAGATTTCCCAGAATTCTAGGTTTTCCGGGACATTCTTTCCCATTTAAAATGAATTGGACATTTTTAAAACTTCCCCCATTTTCACATTTTTCAACCCGTTCAAACCATTCCACCTTCAACACATTCCACTCATCCTGGAAATTTAAACTATTTTTTTTCAAAATTAAAATAAATTCCAGGATTTTCCAGAATTCCTGATTTTCCGGGACATGTTTTCCTATTCAAAATGATTTGGCCATTTTTCAAACTTCCACCATTTCCAAATTTTTCAACCTATTGAAACTATTCCACCTACAACACATTCCACCATTCTGGAAATTTAAACTACTTTTTTTTTCAAATTCATAAAATTCCAGGATTTTCCAGAATTCCTGGTTTTCCAAAGCCCTATTTCCACCCTTTTTTCCTGGCGACTACTCCTCCCACATTTTTCAACCCAATTCAACTGTTCCACCGTCAAAACTTTCCTCTTAATCAGGAAAAAACAATTAATTTTTTATTAACTGGAAAAATTCCCGGTTTTCCTAAAATTCCAGGAATTCCATAATACCATTTCTCAATTCAACATGTTACTACTTCAATATTTCTCGACCGATTTGAAAAATTCTAAACACCAACCATTTTTTCTACCATTTTCCAAAAAAATCCCTTTTTTCCCGCACTTCCCAAAATATGAGGAAATTACCATTCAAAATGAATTGGCCATTTTTCGACCTATTCAAACCAATCCACCTTCAAAACATTCCACTCAACCTGGAAATGTAAACTACCCTTTTTTCCAAGTTCCAAAAAATTCCAGGATTTTCCAGAATTCCTGGTTTTCCCAAGCCCTATTTCCACCCTTTCTTCTGGCGTCTACACCTTCCACATTTTTAAACCCACTTCAACCGTTCCACCGTCAAAACATTCCTCTTAATCAGGAAAAATTCCCGGTTTTCCCGAAATTCCAGGAATTCCGTAATACCATTTCTAAATTCAACATGTTACTACTTCAGTATTTCTCGACCGATTTGAAAAATTGTAAACACCAACCATTTCAACTCATTTAGAACATTAATTTTTCCTACCATTTTCCAAAAAATTCCCTTTTTTCCCCCACTTCCCAAAATTTGGGGAAATTACCATTCAAAATGAATTGGCCATTTTTCGACCTATTCAAACCATTCCACCTTCAACAAATTCCACTCAACCTGGAAATGTAAACTACCCTTTTTTCCAAGTTCCAAAAAATTCCAGGATTTTCCAGAATTCCTGGTTTTCCCAAGCCCTATTTCCACCCTTTCTTCTGGCGTCTACACCTTCCACATTTTTAAACCCACTTCAACCGTTCCACCGTCAAAACATTCCTCTTAATCAGGAAAAATTCCCGGTTTTCCCGAAATTCCAGGAATTCCGTAATACCATTTCTAAATTCAACATGTTACTACTTCAGTATTTCTCGACCGATTTGAAAAATTGTAAACACCAACCATTTCAACTCATTTAGAACATTAATTTTTTTCTACCATTTTCCAAAAAATTCCCTTTTTTCCCGCACTTCCCAAAATTTGGGGAAATTACCATTCAAAATGAATTGGCCATTTTTCGACCTATTGAAACCATTCCACCTTCAACACATTCCACTCATCCTGGAAATTTACACTACCCTTTTTTCCAAGTTCCAAAAAATTCCAGGATTTTCCAGAATTCCTGGGGGTCAAATAATTACCACATGTAAAATGTGTAAAAAAAAGTGTGATCAAGTACAAATACACAAACAGAAAACTAAATAATAACCTAAATATTATTATTATTTCATAACTGTCTGAAATGGACTTATGCTGTCCTTAGGTTGAAGTGTAGTGGTAATTGTTTTTTTGAGGACACCCGTCCGCCACATTAGTTAACAAAATTAGGTTCATGATGCAGTAAGATGAATGATGCGGACACGTTTGTTACTGGACACTTGCTAATAGCCTTGGAGACTTTGTGTATGTAAGTGATATCAACTCTAATGATTTGATACGTGTTTGTATTGACACACGTGCTGTTTTATTGTTGAATGATTATTACCTATGTCTAGCTTGTGTGCTATTGTGAGCTTAGCTGTTGTGTAGCTGCTAACTCCTAGTAGCCCATTGACTATAGTGTGCTTGTTGGAGGACTCTGCAATAAACTCTGCAGGACTGCTTGTATCGCACATGGTATCGCACACAAGTAAACACACTGCAGGACTGCTTGTATCACAGATGATATCACACACAAGTAAACACTCTGCGGGACTGCTTGTATCGCACATGATATCACACACAAGTCAACACTCTGCAGGACTGCTTGTATCGCACATGATATCCCACACAAGTAAACATGCTGTAGGACTGCTTGTGTCACACATGATATCACACACACAAGTATACACATCACAGGACTGCTTGTATCACACATGATATCACACACAAGTATACACACCCCAGGACTGCTTGTATCGCACATGCTATCACACACACACAAGTAAACACTCTGCAGGACTGCTTGTATTGCACATGATGTCACACACAAGTAAACACTCTGCAGGACTGCTTGTATCGCACATGGTATCACACACAAGTAAACACGCTGCATGACTGCTTGTATCGCACATGGTATCACACACAAGTAAACACACTGCAGGACTGCTGGAATCGCACATGGTGTCACACACAAGTAAACAAGCTGCATGACCGCTTGTATCGCACATGATATCACACACAAGTAAACACGGTGCAGGACTGCTTGCATCGCACATGATATCACGCACAAGTAAATACGCTGCAGGACTGCTTGTATCGCACATGATATCACACACAAGTAAACATGCTGCAGGAATGCTTGTATTGCACATGATGTCACACACAAGTATACTCATCACAGGACTGCTTGTATCACACATGATACCACACACAAGTAAACATACTACAGAACTGCTTGTATCGCACATGATATCACACACATGTAAACACTCTGCAGGACTTATTGTATCGCACATGATGTCACACACAAGTAAACACTCTGCAGGACTGCTTGTATCACGCATGATATCACAAACAAGTAAACACATTGCAGGACTGCTTGTATCGCACATGATATCACACACAAGTAAACACATTGCATGACTGCTTGTGTCGCACATGATATCACACACAAGTAAACACTCTGCAGGACTGCTTGTGTTGCACATGATATAACACACAAGTAAACACTGCAGGACTTCTTGTATCGCACATGATATCACACACAAGTAAAAACGCCACGGGACTGCTTGTATCGCACATGATATCACACACCAGTAAACACACTTCAGGACTGCTTGTATCGCACATGATATCACACACAAGTAAACACACTGCAGGACTGCTTGTATCGCACATGATATTACACACAAGTAAACACACTGCAGGACTGCTTGTATCGCACATGATATCACACACAAGTAAACACACTGCAGGACTGCTTGTATCGCACATGATATCACACACAAGTAAACACTCTGCAGAGCTTCTTGTATCGCACATGATGCCACACACAAGTAAACGCTCTGCAGGACTGCTTGTGTTGCACATGATGTCACACACAAGTAAACACTGCAGGACTTCTTGTATCGCACATGATATCACACACAAGTAAAAACGCCACGGGACTGCTTGTATCGCACATGATATCGCACACCAGTAAACACGCTGCAGGACTGCTTGTATCGCACATGATATCACACACAAGTAAACACACTGCAGGACTGCTTGTATCGCACATGATATCACACACAAGTAAACACACTGCAGGACTGCTTGTATCGCACAAAATATCACACACAAGTAAACACTCTGCAGAGCTTCTTGTATTGCACATGATATCACACACATGTAAACACACTGCAGGACTGCTTGTATCACACACAATATCACACACAAGTAAACACTCTGCAGGACTGCTTGTATTGCACATGATGTCACACACAAGTATAGACACCGCAGGGCTGCTTGTATCGCACATGATATCACACACATGATTGCTTGTATTACACATGATATCACACACAAGTAAACACTCTACAGGACTGCTGGTATCGCACATGATACCACACACAAGTAAACACTCTGCATGACTGCTTGTATCGCACATGATATCACACATTTTACATGCTAGCACATGGAATCACATGCTTGTTTGTATTTGCTCTTATCGGACCGATATCTGATATCAATGTGTTAAAATGTAATGAACACTTTTGCTTCTGTTGTTTGGCTACTTTACATAAGTTTTGGGCGATACTACACATTTGTGCATCCACCCGATACCAAGTACTGTAGTTACGAGGCAGCATTGATCATACCAAAGCTGATGCTTAAAATGGTCAATATCATTGAAACAAAATCAACTGCAAAAAAAAAAAAGATTGTGTGATTTATAATAATATCATTTAAGTCATCTTAGTATCGACCATATACTGTTACGATACATGGCATCGTCACTGCTGATATTTGCATCGATCTGCCCAGCCAAGTTCACGCTTTTGTCTTCTGACAGTGTGCCGTGTAGCATGTTTCGCTATCCGTCGTCCTCCAGTGATAAGGTTACATGGATTACATGTTTATTAATGTGATTTAAAAACTGCACTGTGGAGGCACGTTAGCCCGCCAGCTCCCCAGCAATGACGCTGCGTTGCCATCATCAAATATGCAGACAGCTAGAACGTGTCGATATCGTAAATATCGCAAATGTAGTTACAGTATCATACATTTACAAGTAAAGTATTCCTGTGTTAAGGGATTTATTTCCTGATTTTTGTAAACAACAACAACTAAACAAAAGATTGTGATGCTAAAAAAGTATCGCTGTAGTCATTGTGTAGTATCGACTGTATGCGCTCTTGCACTTGGTATCGTTACAGCCGATATTTGTGTTAGCGGTGAGCTATTGTATCCTCCTGCGGTGTGTAGTGACGCGTGTTTAGCCTACCCTTGTCCTCCAGTGATAACGTTACTTGGATTAAATGTTTGTTAATGTGATTTAAAAGCTGCACTTTGGAGGCACGTTAGCCCGCCAGCTCCCCAGCGACGACGCTGCGTTGCCATCATCAAATATGCAGACAGTTAGAACGTGTTGATATCGTAAATATCGCAAAAGTAGTTACAGTATCATACATTTAAAATGAAAGTGTTCCTGTGTTAAGGGACTTATTTCCTGATTTTTGTAAACAACTAAACAAAAGATTGGGTGATGCTAAAAATGATCGATGTAGTCATTGTGTAGTATCGACTATATACGCTCTTGCACTTGGTATCGTTACGGCCGATATTTGTAATAGCGGTGAGCTATTGTATCCTCCTGCAGTGTGTAGTGAGGCATGTTTAGCCTACCCTTGTCCTCCAGTGATAAGGCTACTTGGATTACATGTTTGTTAATGTGATTTAAAAGCTGCACTGTGGAGGCACGTTAGCCCGCCAGCTCCCCAGCGACGACATTGCGTTGCCGTCATCAAATATGCAGACAGCTAGAACGTGTCAATATCGTAAATATCGCAAAAGTTGTTTCAGTATCATACATTTAAAATTAAAGTGTTCCTGTGTTAAGGGACTTATTTCCTGGTTTTTGTAAACAACAACAACTAAACAAAAGATTGTGATGCTAAAAATTATCGATGTAGTAATTGTAGTATCGACTATATACGCTCTTGCACTTGATATCGTTACAGCCGATATTTGTGTCAGCTGTGAGCTATTGTATCCTCCTGCGGTGTGTAGTGACGCGTGTTTAGCTATTCCTTTGTCCTCCAGTGATAACGTTACTTGGATAAAATGTTTGTTAATTTGATTCAAAAGCTGCACTGTGGAGGCACGTTAGCCCGCCAGCTCCCCAGCAATGACGCTGCGTTGCCATCATCAAATATGCAGACAGTTAGAACGTGTCGATATCGTAAATATCGCAAAAGTAGTTACAGTATCATACATTTAAAATGAAAGTGTTCCTGTGTTAAGGGACTTATTTCCTGATTTTTGTAAACAACTAAACAAAAGATTGGGTGAAGCTAAAAATGATCGATGTAGTCATTGTGTAGTATCGACTATATACGCTCTTGCACTTGGTATCGTTACAGCCGATATTTGCGTTAGCGGTGAGCTATTGTATCCTCCTGCGGTGTGTAGTGACGCGTGTTTAGCTATCCCTCGTCCTCCAGTGATAAGGCTAATTGGATTAAATGTTTGTACGGTGTGTACTATTCCTCGTCCTGCAGTGAAACAGTAGAATTATTTTTCAAAAGCAGTATCGCACCTTTTTTTATGAATATGACTCATCTTCTTTTTATACAGGAGGAAAATTTAGATTTTTTTTTTTTTTGTGGCAATTCCCATTTTGACCACAGCGTCAGTTGCCATTGCAGAGTGGCACTTTCAATCATTTTCAGCAGACCGCATTGCAAAATGATTAACGTCAGTTCTCAGACCGTAGGTCGCCATTTTTTCCCCCTACACTTTGAACACTGCGGCTTAAAAAACGGTGCGGCTGATTTATGGATTTTTAGATTAGTTTAAAGGAAAAAAAAAAGAAAAAGTTTGTGCTACAGCGCCATCTTTTGGAGGAGTTCGCTCACTACAGGTCCTTCTACCCGTCCATAGCGTTTCTACTCGTATGGATCCTTCATTCATTGCTCCAAGCGACGTTTACAAGTTTTGCAATATAACTAAAACAATCCTTACCTACTAAACCGTCCCAGGTGTGACGTCTGCAGGAGTGTTTTCACGCAAGTTAGCGTTGTTATCGTCAGCTAGTAAGTTAGCGTACAAGTGTCCGTGTTAGTATTATTACCTTACTATAGCATTCTTTTTGTATTGTTTCAGTTGGACAAATTCCTCCGTAAATTCACCAAAACGTCACCGTGGAGTTATTGAGTCTGTTTAGCTGATTGGAGAGCTAGCTTGCGCAGCTAGTTGGCTTCTGTTTTGTCGGCTCAGCCATTTTACTGCCTTGTCACAGACACCGTTTGGAAACAATTAAAGTATGTAAAACATTTACAAAATATTTCTGTGTAAATAACTCATTTAAAAACGTATATATATCTGCGGCTTTTTGTCAGGTGCAGCTTATACACTGTATTTATTTTAAATAATTGTATTTAAGTGGACTAAAATTCACTATATTCACAGTTTTTCTTTAATTTTTCAGAATGACGACACAACGTATGTTATTTAAATACATTTGATGCAGTTGTTGGCTGGCCAACGTGAATATTGCACAATGACTTGTTGTCATGTTTACAAAAAGCAGTGAAGTTGTCACGTTGTGGAAATGCTAAATAAAAAGAAAATACAACTTTTCAACTTATATTCAATTGAATAGACTGCAAAGACAAGATATTTCATGTTCACACTGAGAAACGTTCTTATTTTTTGCAAATATTAGCTCATTTGGAGTTTGATGCCTGCAGCATGTTTCAAAAAAGCTGGCACAAGTGGCAAAAAAGAGTGAGAAAGTTGAGGAATGCTCATCAAACACTTATTTGGAACATCCCACAGGTGAGCAGGCTAATTGGGAACAGGTGAGTGCCATGATTGGGTGTAAAAGCAGCTTCCAGGAAATGCTCAGTCGTTCACAAACAAGGACGGGGCGAGGGTCACCACTTTGTCAACAAATGCCTGAGCAAATTGTTTAAGAACAACATTTCTCAACCAGCTATTGCAAGGAATTTAGGGATTTCACCATCTACGCTCCGTAAAATCATCAAAAGGTTCAGAGAATCTGGAGAAATCACTGCACGTAAGCCATGATATTACACACCTTGGATCCCTCAGGTGGCACTGCATCAAAAAGCAACATGAGTGTGTAAAGGATATCACCACATGGGCTTAGGAACACTTCAGAAAAACACTGTCAGTAACTACAGTTGGTCGCTACATCTGTAAGTGCAAGTTAAAACTCTACTATGCAAAGTGAAAGCTATTTATCAACAACACCCAGAAACGCCGCCGGCTTCGATAGGCCTGAGCTCATCCAAGATGGACTGATGCAAAGTGGAAAAGTGTTCTGTGGTCTGACGAGTCCACATTTCAAATTGTTTTTGGAAACTGTGGACGTCGTGTCCTCCGGACCAAAGAGGAAAAGAACCATCCGGATTGTTCTAGGCGCAAAGTGTAAAAGGCAGCATGTGTGATGGTATGGGGGTGTATTAGTGCCCAAGACATGGGTAACATACACATCTGTGAAGGCACCATTAATGCTGAAAGGTACATACAGCTTTTGGAGCAACATATGTTGCCATCCCAGCAACGTTATCATGGACGCCCCTGCTTATTTCAGCAAGACGATGCCAAGCCACGTGTTACAACAGCGTGGCTTCATAGTAAAAGAGTGTTGGTACTAGACTGGCCTGCCTGTAGTCCAGACATTGAAAATGTGTGAAGGCTAAAATATGAGAAGGGAGACTGTTGAACAACTTAAGCTGTACATCAAGCAAGAATGGGAAATAATTCCACTTCAAAAATGTGTCTCCTCAGTTCACAAACCTTTACTGAGTGTTGTTAAAAGGAAAGGCCAAGTAACACACTGGTAAA
>NC_084741.1:12745614-12753114 GCF_033978785.1 Entelurus aequoreus
CTTTGGGTATTAGTGTTCCGGAAAAAAAGGGACCCAAACTGTCAGGTTCAAACACTGATGACGTCTATTAAACAAGACAGGAAGCAAGGAATTAAACAGAGACATAATTAAATTTGGCTCGATGAGGAGAAACGCGTACGCCTGTACCCTTGTACAGTGTCCCACGCTCTGTCGAAAGATTGTACGCCCCCTCTTCTATTTGGACTTTCCCTGATTACATGGCAACAGCTGTTTCTAAGGGAAGGGGGTCATAAACAGCCATCACCTTTGATTAAAACAGTTCAAAGAAAAGGTCGTAAAACAGTTCAAAGAAAAGGTCCCTTGAGGGGAGTCAGGTCCTGCTTCCTCTCCGCTTTGTAGCTCTCGGGTCAAGACAAAATCTGACACAGTCAGAGCTGAACTCAATGTAACACAAAGTGTTGTGATAACTTAGATACAATTATTCTGACACAAACCCACATATTGTGTAACAATTTTTTACAGCTAAATGTGTATAAATCATTTATACACACATACACATTGGCCCCCAAGACACATTTTTATCTTTAAATGTGGCCCCCGAGTTTCAATATTTGCCCAGCTCTGCTCTAGAACATGGTCCAAGTCCAAACCGACAAGCCATCTTGTGCAGTAAAAGAGGAGCGATGTTCATATGTTGTTAATATTCAGTGTTTTATTGTTCATAGTTAATATTGTAAATCCCACTTTCTTTATTTCCATTCAGTAAAAAACTGTGAAGTTCCATTCAATTTTTTTTTGAGGTGGTCTGTTTTTAGAATTCTATCGGACATTTTGACTTTTGGTATTAGTGTTCCGGAAAAAAGGGACCCAAACCCACATTTTGTACAACAATTTTTTTTACAGCTAAATGTGTGTATATTATTTATACACACATACACATTGGCCCCCCAGACACAATTTTTCTCTCAATGTGGCCCCCGAGTAAATATATGTAAAAATTATATATATTTTTCCCATTTTACATCCAAATATATATAAGACAAAACCGTTCATCCAATCATCCATCTTCTTCCGCTTATCCGAGGTCGGGTCGCGGGGGCAGCAGCCTAAGCACCATTTTAAAATGGTGATTTTTTTTTATATACACTGAATTTTTGAACCCTGAATGTTTCTATACAACATTTTTATTTTCTTTTCTTACATTGAATTTTTACACACTGAATTGTCGATCATGCTACAAAAGTTTCTCTTGGCTGCTGACTTATATGCGCTGCGAGTGTGTGGAGATGGCCTAAAAATGGATTTTAAAAAAATTAATACAATTATTAAAAAATAAGATAAATAAATGTCGATATAATAACATGTCAAATAAACAAATTAACTCACGTGATTATTCACAAAATAATAATCGCATTAATCATGCAATTTATTTGGACCAAAAAAGACCATCAAATTCTCCATGAAAATCAAAAAAAAATTTTTTTGTAATTCTACATTTTACGTTGTTAAAAATACGACGGAATGTATGAGTGTTAATCAATACTGAGGATTAATATTTTTTGCAAAAGGCTTGCATTTGTGTTATTGAACTACCATATCTTCTGGACTATAAGCCACACCCACTACATGTCAGAAAAGTTTTTCGTATATTAGCCGCACTGGATTTTAAGCCGCATATGTACGTACATCGTGAAATGAGATATTTCTACAGAAAAATTCAGTAAATGTTTATTTACATAACTTTATTGTCTGTAACGCAGCAGCAAAACGGCTGATCAAACAAAACAGAAGTCATCAATGTTTGTATTCATCTTTTATGAGATGATTAAGATTTTGAATAAGGTTCAATACGTGTATCACGATCATTTCAGTACATTGTTTTGACCGTAAAAGCTCTTTTACGGTAACCGCAATGCGGTCAGTGAAAGATCTTCGGATACAACTGCTAGCAGGTTCTGTGCAAATAAATGACACGCAGTCAAGTTACACGTTAAAAAAACGTTCCTGGATGAAATTCCGACGGTAAAATTGCATCAGTGTTGACGTCTATGTTTCTTAATTATGCAAACGAGTCACAAATCCAAAATTCCAAAATGTGATACCAGGGACCATTTAGTGTTGCCAATCAGCCTATAGCAGCAGAGTACCCGGAGAGAACCGACGCAGTCCCAGAGAGAACATGCAAACGCCACACAGAAAGACCGGGAATTTAACCCAAGACCTTCTCGCAGCGAGGCATTAACGCTAACCACTGCGCCACCTGTACGTGTCTTTAGAGCATATCATGGCTGTTTGGGTAAAGTTTTGAACTTCAAAGTTGTAGTCAATGAGTTACCGTACATGTCGTGTGTGTAAGAAATCAACAACATACTGTACTTTCCCGACTGTAGAGCGCACCCGGATATAAGCCGCACCCACAAAAACATATTGTTACATATATTTGCCACTTCAGACTATAAGACGCAGATATATACGTTGTGAAATGAGTTATTTACACAGAAATATTCTGTAAATGTTTATTTGCATACCTTAATAGTTTCCACGGCAGTAAAACGGGAGATCAAACAAAACAGAAGTCATTGTCATGGACCCACTAGCTGTGCAAGCTAGCTCTCCAATCAGCTAAACAGACCCAATAACTCCGCGGCGACGTTTTGGTAAAGTTACTGAATAATTTGTGAAACTGAAACAACACAACAAGAATGTCATTGTAAGTTAATAATACTTGTCAGGTTCAAACACTGATGACATCTATTAAACAAGACAAGAAGCAAGGAATTAAACAGAGACATAATTACGTCCGGGCTGTACTCTTGCACAGTCTCCCACCACGCTCTGATGAAAGATTGTACGCCTCCTCTTTTATTTGGACTTTCCCTGATTACATGGCAACAGCTGTTTCTAAAGGAAGGGGGTCGTAAACAGCCGCTGCCTTTGGTCACAAAACAGTTAAAAAAAAAGGTGCCTGGAGGGGAGTCAGGTCTTGCTTCCTTTCCTTTTTGTAGATCTCGGATCAAGATAAAATCTTCCTTTGGATTACAATACATGAAAGAAACCGACACCTTCATGTCGCTTCCCATCCTACACAGTGGAGTTTTACAAGCCTTTTGATTGGTAAGATCAAAGACAGCATGTGTCTGCTCGCCGGGAACTCATTGAAACACAAAGTTTTGTGATAACTTAGATACAATTATTCTGACAATACTAACACATACTTACCCTATTAGCTCATGCTAACGACGCTAGCTTAATTAAATTACGATAGCACGTACAAATATGCATGAAAACACCCCTACCGACATCACACATGGGGCGGTTTACTAAGTGAGAATTGTTTTAGTTATATTGTAAAACTTACAAACGTTGCTTGGATTCATGAGAGTGGAAACCCTATGGACGGCTGGAAGATGAACAGGGCACTCGGGTTGGAAACACTCGTCCACAAGATGGCACCATAGCACAAAAAAATAAACCACTAACAGTACGGCTGTTATCGGAAAAAAATCTATAAATTAGCCGCACCGTCTTAAAAGCCGCAGGGATCAAAGTGTAAGAAAAAAGTATGGGCTTATAGTCCGGAATTTACGGTGAGTAGAATGAACCACGTCGACCATACATCCATTATCCCTGAAGGAGTTCATTTGGCCCTGACGAGCCTGACGTTCCTGCGCTGAACCCACTGCACCGGATTTACCAGGAAGCTGGTCGCAGGTGCAACATTAGCCTCGTTTTCTCTATAATTTCAAAATAGCTCGACTTCTTCTCCCTTTCAATTTACACCGATGTGAAATTCGGGCGAGAACTGCGCGGCTTTTACAAATGCTAATAGGGGTGTGAAGAGACCGTGTGCGCCTGTAGAAGAAGACAAGGAAGGAGACGTAAGAAGCTTTCAGATGACGATAGTTTGATGTTTTAATCGAATGCCGTGCACCCCAACCCTCCCCCGTGGTAAGGAAGGAGGAACAGAATGATTTAAAAACAGTGAGCCTGACTCAGGATTTGGTCTCAGTAAAGCTTATTATTCATTTTACCCCAGAATCAAAGCCTTCCTTGGTCTTTCAAAAGCTCTACTTTCCATTCATACAATGTCTTTTTACCAGCTAAGCATATCCCAACCATCTGGTGGGCTCACACTCCTCATTTTCCACCTAGCAATGTATGATCTCTTTAGAGTAGACAGTGTATGGTTTACCCTTTGTCACTGATTACGTTCATAACTTTTATGGACAGAAAACCTAGGTGCAGTCAGGGCATTGAGGAGATCAGCTTAGGTGGCTGCGGGACTAGGTCTCTACATCATCGGGCCATGGTCTTTATCTCTCGCGAGATCAGTTCGCAGCTGAGTGTGAAGAGAAGGTGTCAGGTATGAGAGTCCATGGTTCTCGCTTGGAAAAGGGTGGAGTGCCACATCCAGCCCCAAGGATAGGAGTGTAAGTACCTATCTTGGGGTCTTGCTTAAAAGTGAAGGAAGGATGGATTGTGAGCTCGACAAGTTAATCGATCGGTCAGTCGTGGCGAGGAGGGAGCTGAGCCGGAAGGCAAAGCTCTCAGTTTACTGGTCGATCTACGTTCCTGTCCTACCTATGGTCATGAGCTTTTGGTTCTGACCGAAAAGTACAAGCCGAGTTTAAAGGCGTTTCCTCAGTAAGGTAGCATGTCATAGAGATAATTAAGGGGGAGAGGCTCTGTCATTGGGAGGAACTCGGAGTAAGGTTGCTGGCACTCCAAATCGAGAGTAGCAAGTCAAGGTGGCTCAGAGATCTGGCCGTGGTCTTCGTGTCTCACTAGATCGGTTCGCAGCTGTGTGTGAAGAGAAGGTATGAGGTCTGAGAATCCATGATTCTCGCTCGAAAAAGGGTGGAGTGCCACATCCGAGTTGGGGATGAGCTCCAGCCCCAAGTGGAGGACTGTAAGTATCTTGTTGTCTTTCTTAAAAGTGAAGGAAGAATGGATTGTGAGATTGGAAGGCGAACCGATCGATCCATCGTGGCAAGGAGGTTGCTGAGCCAGAAGGCAAAGCTCTCAATTTACTGGGCGATCTACGTTCCTGTCCTACCTTTGGTCATGAGTTTTTGGTTCTGACTGAAAGGTACAAGTTGAGTTTAAAGGCATTTCCTCAGTAAGGTAGAGTGCCTTAGAGATAATTAAGGGGGAGAGGCTCTGTCATTTGGGAGGAACTCGAAGTAAGGTCGCTGCCGCTCCACATCGAGAGGAGCTAGTCAAGGTGGCTCGGACATCCGGCCGTGGTCTTCATCTCTCAGTAGATCGGTTCGCAGCTGTGTGTGAAGAGAAGGTGTGAGGTCTGAGAATCCATGATTCTCGCTCGAAAAAGGGTGGAGTGCCACATCCGAGTTGGGGATGAGCTCCAGCCCCAATCGAGGACTGTAAGTATCTTGTTGTCTTTCTTAAAAGTGAAGGAAAAATGGATTGTGAGATTGGCAGGCGAACCGATCGATCCGTCGTGGCGAGGAGGGAGCTGAGCCGGAAGGCACTCGGGTTGGCTAAGTCAAGGTGGCTAAGACATCTGGCCGTGGTCATCTCTCGCTAGATCGTTTCGCAGCTGTGTGTGAAGAGAAGGTGTGATGTTTGAGAGTCCATGGTTCTCGCTTGGAAAAGGGTGGAGTGCCACACCCGGGTTGGGGATAAGCTCCAGCCCCAAGTAGAGGAGTGTAAATATGTTGGAGTCTAGCTTAAAAGTGAAGGAACAATGGATTGTGAGCTTGACAGGCTAACAGAGGGTCTCTGTCATTTGGGAGAAACTCGGAGTAAGGTCCCTGCCACTCCACATCGAGAGGAGCCAGTCAAGGTGGCTAAGACATCTGACCGTGGTCTTCATCTCTCGCTAGATCGGTTCGCAGCTGCATGTAAAGAGAAGGTGTGAGGTCTGAGAATCCATGGTTCTCGCTTGGAAAAGGGTGGAGTGCCACAGCTTCACGTCTGCATTGCCAAGATGGCGCCAGTATGTGCTTTGGCCCGCCGTCTCTCGCTGTCAGCTCTGTTCGTTTTTGTGTTGTTTGCGTCTATTTTCGTCTCTGTCAGTTCAGTGCTTGTGTATGACCGCCAAACACTGTTGGATCTTTGCCCCTCTCCCACTGATATGATCAACTTCGACGTTGGTTTTTTGACGTCCCAGTCATCTTTTTCACCTGGCCGGATTCCTGCCTTCCTTTCCCGCCCCCTGGCTCCTCTCCCCCGGTGGAAGCGTCTCCGGCGCCGCGGTAAACGTGGCGGCCAGCTGGTGAAAGTTAGGGCACTCCTGGCCCGGCTTCCAGTGGCTTCCCGAAGGAGGAATGGTGCGGTATCCGGTCTCCTCCTGCACCCACGCTCGCTGGATCCCATCGGTTCCTGGCTTGTTCCTATCGTTGGTTTGGAGGAATAGGCTTGCCGCCGTCGCTCCTGCTGGCCCCTCCCCCGCCCCCGGAGGCGCGGGGTGGATTCCCGCCACCTGCGGGCTGTGTGTCGGGCCCCACCTGGATTAGCTACGGCCTTGGATGTGCTGGCCCCCGCCAGGTTCGGTCTTGTGAACGCAAGATCCTTGACAAACAAAACTTTTATCCTGAAGGATTTCTTCACTTCCCGCGGACTGGACTTCCTCTGTGTGACGGAAACATGGCTGAGAGCCGGTGAGTCCGCCCCTCTTAATGAACTTCTGCCTCCGGAGTGTTCCTACTTTAAATCTCCGCGGTCATCCGGCCGAAAAGGAGGAGGATTAGCAGTCGTTTTTAAAAATGACTTTAAATGCCGTCAGATCCGCGTGCAATCCTCCTTTTCAAGCTTCGAACTGTGCATGTTTGAACTGGGTCTTTCTGATGTCGTCCTGTGTGCCGTCGTTTATCGACCACCCAAGTACCACAAAGACTTTATAACTGACTTTTCTGAATTTCTGGCTGAAATCCTGCCCAAATATGATCGTGTCCTTATTGTGGGTGATTTTAATATTCACACCTGCTGTCCAGACGAGTCGCTTCCCAGGAGCTTCCTGAATGTAATTGACTCTTTTAACTTCGTACAATCTGTATGTGGTTCCACACATGAACGCGGGCATACACTCGATTTAGTGCTCTCGTATGGTTTATATGTTTTTAATTTGGACATTTGCGACGCTGTGTTCTCTGATCATATGCCGATCCTGTTTGATATTCCCACTCAGTGTCCGGTTAAATTGTGCGCTCCGCCTCAACGCTCTCGCATGTTTAATTCTTCGTCTCCTGCTCTGTTCTCCTCAATTTTTTCGACTCTTTGTGAGGATAATTCTGCAGCCTCTGTATGTTTGAATACTGAAGAGTTGGTTTCTGGTTTCAACTCTGTTTGTCTACAAACACTGGACACGATCGCTCCTTTCAAGTGCCGCCGCTCTAAAGCCACGCCTCAGCCCTGGTTGAATGACGTCACTCGGGCTGCCAGGCGCAAGTGTAGGATGGCAGAGAGAAAATGGAAAAAAAGACAGGCTGCATGTGTCCTTTGCCATTTTCAAAGAAAGCTTGTTATCCTTTCAGATGACTGTAAAGGCAGAGATGAATGTATATCTATCTCAGATTA
>NC_084741.1:12758114-12763114 GCF_033978785.1 Entelurus aequoreus
GCATTTCTCCCATCATGCACTAAAGTGGATTTAAAAGGGTGTAATTTTTAATTTGTTAATGTTGTTAGGACGTTTTTTTTAATTATAATATCCACAAAGTTCAGTGAGCAGGTTGTGTTATGTGTGACAATTTGTGTTGACTTTTATGTTAGTTGCATTTTATTTTATTTATTTTTTTCCTGCACCATGACTAGGGAAGGTTGTTTGCATTGCGCCATACAAGCAAATGCTGTGCTATATTTTCAAAATACAATTAAGGGTCATTAATTGGATTTACTCACGTTATCCGAGAATGTCGTTGTGGCTTGTGCAGCCCTTTGAGACACTTGTGATTAAGGGCTATACAAACAAACTTTGATTTATTGATTGATTGATATTACGAGTATGTGAAAGTTTGACTCCTACCTTGTTTACTTCCATGACGACCTTCTTAAAATGTTGTAATCAATCAGAAATATGAAGTAGCTAAAGTGCGCCAAACATGAATAAGTATGGAGAGAGTGTTTTGCATTTCTCCCATCATGCACTAAAGTGAATTTAAAAGGGTGCAATTTTTAATTTGTTAATGTTGTTTGGACGTTTTTTTTATTATAATATCCACAAAGTTCAGTAAGCAGGTTGTGTTATGTGTGACAATTTGTGTTAACTTTTATGTTAGTTGCATTTGTTTTTATTTAATTTTTTCCTGCACCATGACTAGGGAAAGTTGTTTGCATTGCGCCATACAAGTAAATGCTGTGCTATATTTTCAAAATACAATTAAGGGTCATTAATTGGATTTACTCGCATTATCCGAGGATGTCGTTGTGGCTCGTGCAGCCCTTTGAGACACTTGTGATTAAGGGCTATACAAACAAACTTTGATTTATTGATTGATTGATATGACAAAGTTTGCCTCATGACTAGGGAAGGTTGTTTGCATTCGGTCATACAAGTAATGCTGTGCTTTATTTTCTAAGTACATTTAAGGGTCATTAAACTGATTTACTCACATAATCAGAGGATGTCGTTGTGGCTTGTGCAGCCCTTTGAGACACTTGTGATTAAGGGTTGTATAAATAAACTTTGATTGATTGATTGATATTACGAGTATGTGGAAGTTTGACTGCTACCTTGTTTACTTCCATGACGACCTTCTTAAAATGTTGTAGTCAATCAGAAATATCAAGTAGCTAAAGTGCGCCAAACATTAATAAGTGTTTAGAGAGTGTTTTGCATTTTTTCCGTCATGCACTAAAGTGGATTTAAAAGGGTGTCATTTTTCATTTGTTAATGTTGTTTGAACTTTAAAAAAAAAATAATATCCACAATGTACAGTGAGCAGGTTGTGTTATTTGTGAAAATGTGTGTTGAATTTTATGTTAGTTGCATTTGATTTATTTTTTTTAATTTTTTGCACCATGACTAGGGAAGGTTGTTTGCATTGGGTCATACAAGTGAATGTTGTGCTTTATTTTCTAAGTACATTTAAGGGTCATTAAACTGATTTACTTACATTATCTGAAGATGTCGTTGTGACTTGTGCAGCCCTTTGAGACACTTGTGATTAAGGGCTATATAGATAAACTTTGATTGATTGATTAATGTTACGACTGTGTGAACGTTTGACTCCTACCTTGTTTACTTCCATGACGACCTTCTGAAAGTTTTGTAATCAATCAAAAATATCAAGTAGCTAAAGTGTGCCAAACATGAATAAGTATGGAGAGAGTGTTTTACTTTTTTTTCCCCATCATGCACTAAAGTGGATTTAAAAGGGTGTAAGTTTTCATTTGTTAATGTTGTTTTTTATTATTTGTTAATTTTTTAAATAATATCCACAAAGTTCAGTGAGCAGGTTGTGTTATTTGTGACAATTTGTGTTGAATTTTATGTTAGTTGCATTTCATTATTATTATTATTTTTTTGCACCATGACTAGGGAAGGTTGTTTGCATTGGGTCATACACGTGAATGTTGTGCTTTATTTTCTAAGTACATTCAAGGGTCATTAAACTGATTTACTTACATTATCCGAAGATGTCGTTGTGACTTGTGCAGCCCTTTGAGACACTTGTGATTAAGGGCTATATAGATAAACTTTGATTGATTGTTACGACTGTGTGAAAGTTTGACTCCTACCTTGTTTACTTCCATGGCGACCTTCTGAAAGTTTTGTAATCAATCAAAAATATCAAGTAGCTAAAGTGCGCCAAACATGAATAAGTATGGAGAGAGTGTTTTACATTGTTTTTCCCATCATGCACTAAAGTGGATTTAAAAGGGTGTAAGTTTTCATTTGTTAATGTTTATTTTATTTTTTGTAAATTTTTAAAATAATATCCAAAAAGTTCAGTGAGCAGGTTGTGTAATTTGTGACAATTTGTGTTGAATTTTATGTTAGTTGCATTTCATTTATTTTTTTATTTTTTTGCACCATGACTAGGGAAGGTTGTTTGCATTCGGTCATACAAGTAATGCTGTGCTTTTTATTTTCTAAGTACATTTAAGGGTCATTAAACTGGTTTACTCACATAATCAGAGGATGTCGTTGTGGCTTGTGCAGCCCTTTGAGACACTTGTGATTAAGGGTTGTATAAATAAACTTTGATTGATTGGATTGATTGATATTACGAGTATGTGGAAGTTTGACTGCTACCTTGTTTATTTCCATGACGACCTTCTTAAAATGTTGTAGTCAATCAGAAATATCAAGTAGCTAAAGTGCGCCAAACATGAATAAGGGTTTAGAGAGTGTTTTGCATTTTTTCCGTCATGCACTAAAGTGGATTCAAAAGGGTGTCATTTTTCATTTGTTAATGTTGTTTGAACGTTTTTTTAAAACAATATCCACAAAGTTCAGTGAGCAGGTTGTGTTATTTGTGACAATTTGTGTTGAATTTTATGTTAGTTGCATTTGATTTATTTTTTTTCATTTTTTTGCACCATGACTAGGGAAGGTTGTTTCCATTGGGTCATACAAGTAAAATGTTGTGCTTTATTTTCTATGTACATTTAAGGGTCATTAAACTGATTTACTTACATTATCCGAGGATGTCGTTGTGACTTGTGCAGCCCTTTGAGACACTTGTGATTAAGGGCTATATAGATAAACCTTGATTGATTGATTAATGTTACGACTGTGTGAAAGTTTGACTCCTACCTTGTTTACTTCCATGACGACCTTCTTAAAGTTTTGTAATTAATCAAAAATATCAAGTAGCTAAAGTGCGGCAAACATGAATAAGTATGGAGAGAGTGTTTTACATTTTTTTTCCATCATGCACTAAAGTGGATTTAAAAGGGTGTAAGTTTTCATTTGTTAATGTTGTTTTTTATTATTTGTTAATTTTTTAAATAATATCCACAAAGTTCAGTGAGCAGGTTGTGTAATTTGTGACAATTTGTGTTGAATTTTATGTTAGTTTTATTTGATTTATTTTTTTTATTTTTTTGCACCATGACTAGGGAAGGTTGTTTGCATTGGGTCATACAAGTGAATGTTGTGCTTTATTTTCCAAGTACATTTAAGGGTCATTAAACTGATTTACTTACATTATCCGAGGATGTCGTTGTGACTTGTGCAGCCCTTTGAGACACTTGTGATTAAGGGCTATATAGATAAACCTTGATTGATTGATTAATGTTATGACTATGTGAAAGTTTGACTCCTACCTTGTTTACTTCCATGACGACCTTCTTAAAGTTTTGTAATCAATCAAAAATATCAAGTAGCTAAAGTGCGCCAAACATGAATAAGTATGGAGAGAGTGTTTTACATTTTTTTCCCATCATGCACTAAAGTGGATTTAAAAGGGTGTAAGTTTTCATTTGTTAATGTTGTTTTTTATTATTTGTTAATTTTTTAAATAATATCCACAAAGTTCAGTGAGCAGGTTGTGTTAATTGTGACAATTTGTGTTGAATTTTATGTTAGTTGCATTTCATTATTTTTTTTATTTTTTTTGCACCATGACTAGGGAAGGTTGTTTGCACTGGGTCATACAAGTGAATGTTGTGCTTTATTTTCAAAGTAAATTTAAGGGTCATTAAACTGATTTACCTACATTATCCGAAGATGTCGTTGTGACTTGTGCAGCCCTTTGAGACACCTGTGATTAAGGGCTATATGGATAAACTTTGATTGATTGATTAATATTACGACTGTGTGAAAGTTTGACTCCTACCTTGTTTACTTCCATGACGACCTTCTTAAAGTTTTGTAATCAATCAAAAATTTTAAGTAGCTAAAGTGCGCCAAACATGAATAAGTATGGAGAGAATGTTTTACTTTTTTTTCCCATCATGCACTAAAGTGGATTTAAAAGGGTGTAATTTTTCATTTGTTAATGTTTATTTTATTATTTGTTAATTTTTTAAATAATATCCACAAAGGTTGTGTTATGTGTGACGATTTGTGTTGAATTTTATGTTAGTTGCATTTGATTAAAAATATATATATTAAAATAAAAGCATCATGACTAGGGTAGGTTGTTTGCATTGGGCCATACAAGTAAATACTGTGCTGTGTTAGGGGTCATTAAACTAATTTACCCACATTATCCTCAAGATGGCAGCTATTCCATAGCATCCAGAGACTGCCTGGTAATTAATATTATTTGGAAAGCATTCAAAATTGAAGACGCCGGCGCTCGCTAGTTCGTACGCCGATGCTTTATTGCTTATTCTCCTCCGTTTCTGTTCAGGCCGGATGGACTGAACGCGAGCATGCCTGGTGAATTGCCCGAGTAACACCCCCCAGACGGCGGCCTCTCCACCTGAGAGCACACGACCTTTCTGATATTTATGTCCCGTGGCTCTCTGGGCCGCTAAAGCATCCGCCGGCCTGCGTCTGCTGCGCCGATGAAAAAGAGACCATATTGACATGTTTGACATTAAATCATTGGCACACAAATTGATATTTGCCGTTTGAATAAATCACAGTCCGAGTGCGCGTGCGGACGTTACACACGTGTGTAATATTTCATGATTTTATTTTTCAGAGTTCATTCCAGATAAGTG
>NC_084741.1:12768114-12800614 GCF_033978785.1 Entelurus aequoreus
AAGACTCGATCACTCCACGCTGACGTTTTGGTGAATTTACTGAGGAATTTGTGAAACTGAAACAACACAAAAAAGAATGCCGTTGTAAGTTGATAATACCAGCCGGACAGGCTAACCTCCTCCAACCTCCGAGGACAAAGCTGCAAACAATGGGAGACCGGGATTTCTGCTCCGCCGCTCCCAGTCTGTGGAACGCTCTCCCTGACCACCTGAGGGCACCACAGACTGTGGATGCTTTTTAAAAAAGCTTAAAAACCCTTCTTTTTAAAAAAGCCCTATTTTTAGATACATGCATACTAGTTCTAGCTATTAAGCTGTTCTAGTTTTATTTGTATTTATTTTTTATCATCTTTTTATTATTTGTTAATACTCTGTAGCACTTTGAGGGTTGTTTGCTCAATGTAAAGTGCTTTTTACAAATAAAATCTATTATTATTATTATTATTATTAACACAGACACTCGTAAACCTGTTAGCATGTTAGCTAATGCTAACGGCGCTAGCTTGATTACGTTACGATAGCACGCACAAATATGCATAAAAACATTCCTACAGACGTCACACATGGGAAAGTTAATCTGCCCTGTCCAGCCACTTTGGTAAATGTTTGGTTAGAATTGTATCAAACAAAGTGATATGTAATTTTTTTAGAGCTGTTTAGAACTGTCGAACTAGTTATTTTTGTATTTTTATTTTGAATCGATAATAGTTTTTAATTGCTACTGAATCAAATCGTTACCCTCAAGAATCGAATTGAATCGAATCGTGTGATGCCCAAAGATTCCCAGCCCTCACGGTTTAGTGAGTACGAATGGTTTTAGTTCTATTGTAAAACTTGCAAACATAGCTTGGAGTGAATAATGAAGGACTCCTGCGAGTAGAACGCTATGAAGGGCTAGAAGACGGATCGGCCACTTCTACTTCCAGTCGAAAGCACCAAAATGGAAGGACACTGCAGCACTTGCAGTGGGCAAACTCGTCCAACAGATGGCATGTCCGCCATGAGATGGGTAGATCGTGAGTTCAAACCCCGGCCGAGTCGTACCAAAGACTATATAAATGGGAGCCTGCTTGGCACTCAGCATCAAGGGTTGGAATTGGGGGTTAAATCACCAAAAATGATTCCCGGGCGCGGCCATCGCTGCTGCTCACTGCTCCCCTCACCTCCCATGGGGTGATCAAGGGTGAGAGAATATTGTCGCCACACCTAGTGTGTGTGTGTGACAATCATTGGTACTTTTAACTTTAATTATAGCCGTCAGCGAAGAAATATCCATAAATTTGCCGCACCATTTTATGAGCCGCAGGGTTCAAAACGTAGGAGAAAAGTAGCGGCTTATAGTCCAGAATGTATTTATTCTCAATTTAGAGCTCTCTAAACATGAAATAACACTCATGTTGTCACATTTCCACTCCTTTCACCCAATTTAGTAGCTTTGAGCGTGTTCTACCGTAGATTACACTACTCACTGGTAACCCTGAGGATCACCCGGCCACTACAACACAAACACGACATGTGAACATACCTCACTGCATCCTGGTAATTCCTCAAATCCGGTCGACAGCTTCAGCCGCGACCACTGGCTGTGTTGTTAGCGTTCCCTGTTGTTAGTGTTGCATCAAAGGCTCACCAATTCCGAGTTCATTTCCACCTCGCAGTGCTAACAATTGCTAATAGCTAACGGCACCCTGGTTAGCATTAAGTGGCTAGGTCTCGCATTGTGCCTTTTGAAATCGCTCACACCAATCCAGGGGATGTGTTATTGATGAGGCAGGAGTTGAAAATGAAGTACATAATGTTGTGACAAAAGTCAAACAACTTGATCGTCCCGTGGAGAATAGTTGTGTTGTTGCTAGCATTGGTCACCCTTAACCTGGATATGAAAAAAAAAATAGGTTCGGAGCCTCCCCACCACTAGTTGGCGCAGCATTAGCTGCTACCCAAACATTTATCCATGAAAATATGTAGAAGCTGCAGACACCATTGATGTCCACTCTCCATTATTTTCACCTGACTTCATAAAACTACTACACTTTTTTTGCGCTACGTTCACGTACGTTTTGCATTTTTGGTGCGTAAGCCCTCTCACTGAACCAACTAAACCGAGGGTAATAATAATAATAATAATAATAGATTTTATTTGTAAAAAAAAAAAAAGCACTTTACATTGAGTAAACAACCTCAAAGTGCTACAGTGTATTAAAAAAAATAAAAATAAAAAGATAATACAAAATAAATACAAATAAAAACTAGAACAGCCAAATAGCTAGAACTAATATGCATATATCTAAAAAAGAAGGGTTTTTAAGCCTTTTTTAAAAGCATCCACAGTCTGTGGTGCCCTCAGGTGGTCAGGGAGAGCGTTCCACAGACTAGGAGCGGCGGAGCAGAAAGCCCGGTCTCCCTATGGGTACTACTCTCCACATAGTAGTCACTCGGGGTCTGGCGCTAAATACCAAGCGGGGTGATTGCGGGCGAGGTGTTGCAGCTGCCGGTCAACACCGGAAAGCCGAAAGTCTTGACGGACACTCAACCGAAGATGTCAGACTAAAATCACCAAAATAAAAGCGCCACAAATGAACACCAAGTAATGGGGAAGGAAACATTGTTTACATAAGGCAAAGTGAGGTTAAAAACATAAGGGGAAAAAAACTAATCAATAAATTAAAATAGTAAATAAATTAATAAATAAAAATAATAAATGAAAATAAAATAAAAAAAATAATGAAATTAAAAATGAAAAAAATAACAACAACAAAAAATTGCTTGATTTTCATTTAAGTTGGATAATTATGAATGGGTCATTTATAGAAATGTCCGATAATGACTTTTTTGCTGATATCCGATATTCCAATATTGTCCAACTCCTACCGATTCCGATATCAAGCGATACCGATACATACAGTCGTGGAATTACCACATTATGATGCCTAATTTTGATGTGATGCCCCGCTGGATGCATTAAACAATGTAACAAGGTTTTCCAAAATAAATCAACTCAAGTTATGGAGAAAAAAAAAAATGCCAACATGGCACTGCCATATTTATTATTGACGTCACAAAGTGCATAATTTTTTTTAACATGCCTCAAAACAGCAGCTTGGAATTTGGGACATGCTTAGAGTTAGTGCTGCAAGGGGTTCTGGGTATTTGTTCTGTTGTGTTACGGTGCGGATATTCTCCCGAAAAGTGTTTGTCATTCTTGTTTGGTGTGGGTTCACAGTGTGGCGCATATTTGTAACAGTGTTAAAGTTGTTTATACGGCCACCCTCAGTGTGACCTGTATGGCTGTTGACCAAGTATGCATTGCATTCACTTGTGTGTGTGAAAAGCCGTAGATATTATGTGATTGGGCCAACACGCAAAGGCAGTGCCTTTAAGGTTTATTGGCGCTCTGTACTTCTCCCTACGTCCGTGTACACAGCGGCGTTTTAAAAAGTCATATATTTTACTTTTTGAAACCGTTATCAATAATTTCCGATATTACGTTTTAAAGCATTTATCGACCGATAATATCGGCAGTTCGATATTATCGGACATCTCTAGTCGTTTATCTTTATTTTGTAATACAACAAGGATGTTGTTAAAAGGAAAGGCCATGTAACACACTGGTAAAAATGCCCCGGTGACAACTTTTTTTGCAATGTGTTGCTGCCATTTAAATTCTAAAAAAAAAAAAAAGGAAGTTTCTCAATGTGAACATGAAATATCTTGTCTATGCAGTCTTATTCAATTGAATATAAATAAATACATATTTTTTGCAAACCAGTAATTATAGTCTGTTGTTGTTGAGTGTCGGTGCTGTATAGAGCTCGGCAGAGTAACCGTGTAATACTCTTCCATATCAGTAGGTGGCGGCCGGTGGCTAATTGCTTTGTAGATGTCGGAAACAGCGGGAGGCATTGTGCAGGTAAAAAGGTGTCTAATGCTTCAACCAAAAATAATAATAATAATAATAATAGATTTTATTTGTAAAAAGCACTTTAAGTTGAGCAAACAACCTCAAAGTGCCACAGTATTAAAAAAAATAAAAATAAAATAGTAATAATAATAACAGATAATAGAAATAAATAAAATATAAAACTAGAAACAGCCCAATAGCTAGAACCAGCATGCATATCTATAAAAATCTATAAAAAAGCTTTTTTAAAAAGGTGGGTTTTTAAGCCTTTTTTAAAAGCATCCACAGTCTGAGGTGCCCTCAGGTGGTCAGGGAGAGCGTTCCACAGACTGGGAGCGGCGGACCAGAAAGCCCAATCTCCCATAGTTCGTAGCTTTGTCCTCGGAGGTTGGAGGAGGTTAGCCTGTTTGGAGCGGAGGTGTCGTGTGGAGGATTTGGGGGGTGAGCAGCTCTTTAAGGTAGACGGGGGCATTTCCATGGAGGCACTGGTGGGTTAGTAAGGAGATTTTGAATTCAATCCTGAGTGGAACAGGAAGCCAGTGAAGGGATTTGAGAGTTTGTGTGATGTGGTCATATTTCCGCACTCTCATCAGGATCCTAGCAGCACTATTTTGTATGTACTGGTAAATAAAGGTGAGTGCCCCTAAGAAAAGGCATTGAAGCTTAGAACGAAACTAAACCTGAACTGGCTACAAAGTAATCATAAACAGAATGCTGGACGACAGCAAAGACTTACTGTGGAGCAAAGACAAAGTACATCCAAACATGACATGACAATGAACAATGTCCCCACAAAGGAGGATAAAAACAACTGAAATATCCTTGATTGCTAAAACAAAGTAGATGCGGGAAATGTCGCTCAAAGGAAGACATGAAACTGCTACAGGAAAATACCGAAAAAAGAGAAAAAAACCCACCAAAATAGAAGCGCAAGACAAGAAGTAAAACACTACACACAGGAAAACAGCAAAAAAGTCCAAATAAGTCAGGGTGTGATGTGACAGGTGGTGACAATTGTTGCGTAGACAGCTCTTCCTCCAAGGGATTTTAAACTGCTGTCCAATCCCAAGTTCTTTTAATGGCAAATAAGCTGGAGTTTAAATTGATCACCAGGCAGTAGTTGGTATTTTGTGGTTTATTCTCAAAGCTTTGAAGACAAACGTGAGACCAAATCCAGTACAGAAGCGTTCCCTCGCCCAGTCTAGATCGATCTTCCAAAACCCCGGAACTCCTGTGTTCTCCCCTCTGTCCCTCGCCCCCACCACCGTTGTTTAGACTACTCCCTGAGTTATCTCTACTCTGCATTGATTGATTGATTGATTGAAACTTGTATTAGTAGATTGCACAGTACAGTACATATTCCGTACAATTGACCACTAAATGGTAACACCCGAATAAGTTTTTCAACTTGTTTAAGTCGGGGTCCATGTTAATCAATTCATGGTAAACACATGCAAAAATTAGCGTTGGCAATTAATTGCCCACTCTGCACTCCGAGTGGAAACTAGAAAATAAGTCACAGTTAAATGAAACGTAGCAGCATTTTTAAAATATTTGGGGCCCGAGCAGCAAAAAAATTGCTGTGTTTATTATTATCCTCTCACTTCGATTGCATTAATTAAACCTTAAAAAGCACGAAAAAGCACACATTTTTGCAGTCAGGTCCGGAAAAAAAAATTAAAAAAATAAATATCCATCCGTTTTCTTCCGCTTATCCGAAGTAGGGTCGCGGGGGCAGCAGCCTAAGCAGATGAGCCCAGACTTCCCTCTACCCAGCTACCTCTTCCAGCTCTTCCCTGGTAATCCCGAGGCGTTCCCAGGCCTGCAGTGGAGATACCCGCTTAATGTAGCGAGGAGAAGCGTGAATCCCAGGCCGGCCAGTCCGCCGCCAGTCAGCCCCAGCTTGTTCCTGATGCCCGATAGCCCGTTATGGTGCGAGGCAGCCCCGCTGTGAGCTTTGCCATCTCTGCCAGTACACCTGGAGACACTTTTACCCCCCCGGAGGAACCAGCGTGCTCTTGTCGCCTTTGTCGCCCTGCGAGGATGCACTCTTCCCCGTCTGCTTTCTGTTTTTGGCCGTCATGGTCGATCGACCACGGAGGGTCAAGAGCGGGTAGGCAGCGAGGAGGAAGCCGGAGGTGAGTGCGATGTGAGCGGCCGTGTGGCTGCTGTGAGATTCCACTGCTAGAAGGCCGACACCTTACTATGAGAGAGAGAAAGAAGGAAGAATACTAGCTATTTTGTAATACGACTATGGAAGGAAAGAAGTAACACTTCAATATGGATATACGGAAAATATCTGGTTCCATCACAGTACACCTACTTTGAGACAAGAGCTATAGTGATGCATGCTTGGTTATGCTTTAAAGTCATATCCAACAATTGCGACAACGACTTTTTACGGTCAACTGAGTTTCGTTTTTTAACGATTTCTGTTGGTGGTGTGCCTACGCATTTTTTGCGTTGAAAAAATGCGCCTTGGCTCAAAAAAGGTTGAAAAACGCTGGTGTACATAAGCTTCATTAGGCAAGTCGGGGCCCCTATGCACACACAGTGTGTGATCTGCCTCCAGAGAGGGTGGCTCTGCAACCCCTTCTTGATCGGGGCAACAAAGCGGCTCAGCGGCAGTTTGAAGTCATTCCCCAGACTGATATCAATGCTTTTAGATACTATCGACCAGTGTTGGAGTCCTCCGAGGACTCTCCCAGTATGGAATGTGTGCGCGCTCCGATCACAACGGCGACGGAGCCGCCTCTCCTCGACATGACATGGATCACAGAGGCGGGCGAGGAGATACGGAGCCGGATTAAGACGCAGCCGCCCGGGGACGGAACGTAGCGACTGGAGCTGAAGATGCTGCAGAGGGGATGACGTAAAGGGAGCGTGAACGGAGGCGGCGCGTAGCCTCACGAGAGGGAGCACGTCTCCGGGTGTCAACGTGTGCGAAGCAGGACGGAGGAGAGAGAGAGAGAGAGAGGATCTATGGCGATAAAGGACACACTCAGCTGGCTGTGACTGAAGTACGAGCCAATTAACACAAGGAGACATTGAGCTCCAGCTGCACTCTTCTCTTCAGTCCTAAGCTCTCCCACAACGACTCACACATATATACACTATATTGCCAAAAGTATTTGGCCACCCATCCAAATGATGAGAATCAGGTGCCCTAATCACTTGGCCCGGTGTATCAAATCAAGCACTTAGGCATGGAGACTGTTCCTACCAGTGACGTGCGGTGAGGTTCATGGCTGGTGAGGCACTGACTTCATCACAGTCAGATTTACAAACATATGAACCGTAAAGAGTATCTTATTCACCATTTGATTGGCAGCAGTTAACGCAGGGGTGTCAAACTCATTTTAGACGGGGGGCCAAATGGAGAAAAATCTACTCCCAAGTGGGCCGGACTGGTAGAATCACGGCACGATAACTTAAAAATAAAGACAACTTCAGATTGTTTTCTTTGTTTAAAAATAGAACAAGCATATTCTAAAATTGTAAAAATCATAATGTTGTTTTGTTTTGTTTTTTTACACTTACATGTTCCGATTAATAGTTTATTTGTCGTTATTTATATTTTCTGAATAAATTATGTGATAATGTTCATCAGTCAACTCATTGGTGTTAATCAAGATAAAAAAATTATATCAAAATTAGAGATGTCCGATAATATCGGTCTGCCGATATTATCGGCTGATAAATGCATTAAAATGTAATATCGGAAATTATCGGTATCGTTTTTTTTATTATCAGTATCGGTTTTTTTTTGGTTTTTTTTTATTAAATCCACATAAAAAACACAAGATACACTTACAATTAGTGCACCAACCCACCCCATTTACACTCATTCACACAAAAGGGTTGTTTCTTTCTGTTATTAATATTCTGCTTCCTACATTATATATCAATATATATCAATACAGTCTGCAAGGGATACAGTCCGTAAGCACACATGATTGTGTGTGCTGCTGATCCACTAATAATACTAACCTTTAACAGTTAATTTTACAAATTTTCATTAATTACTAGTTTCTATGTAACTGTTTTTATATTGTTTTACTTTCTTTTTTATTCAAGAAAATGTTTTTAATTTATTTATCTTATTTTATTTGATTCATTTTTTTAAAAAGTACCTTATCTTCACCATACCTGGTTGTCCAAATTAGGCATAATAATGTGTTAATTCCACGACTGTATATATCGGTTGATATCGGTATCGGTTGATATCGGTATCGGTAATTAAAGAGTTGGACAATATCGGCATGTCGGATATCGGCAAAAAGCCATTATCGGACATCCCTAATCAAAATCAAATTACAGGATGTTATTTATGTAGTTTGATCATTTACCTCGACTGGTGCACTAACATCATGTGCTTTATTTTGTACATATGTAGCGTCATCTACAAAGATACAAAGAATTGTTATTGCGACATCCAGTGGACACATTTAGAACAGCTGTTTCTTTCATTCAAAAATTTCCGGTTAATTTTTATACTTGGCAAACTCATCCCGCGGGCCGGATAAAACCTGTTCGCGGGCCTGGTCCGGCCCTCGGGCCGTACGTTTGACACCCCTGAGTTAACGGGTTATGTTTAAAAGCTTATACCAGCATTCTTCCCTGCTTGGCACTCAGCATCAAGGGTTGGAATTGGGGGTTAAATAATAATAATAATAATAATAATAATAATAATAACTGGGATTTATATAGCGCTTTTCTAAGTACCCAAAGTCGCTTTACATGTAGAACCCATCATTCATTCAGACCTGGTGGTGGTAAGCTACTTTCGTAGCCACACCTGCCCTGGGGTAGACTGACAGAAGCGTGGCTGCAATTTGCGCCAATGGCCCCTCCGACCACCACCTATCATTCATCATTCAATTCACCGGTGTGAGTGGCACCGGGGGCAAGGGTGAAATGTCCCGCCCAAGGACACAACGGCAGCGATTTTTTGGATGGTAAGAGGCGGGGAGCGAACCTGCAACCCTCAGGTTTCTGGCACGGTTGCTCTACCCACTACGCCATGCCGCCCCAAAATCACCAAAAATGATTCCCGCTGCTGCCCACTGCTCCCCTCACCACCCAGGGGTTGAACAAGGGGATGGGTCAAATGCAGAGGACACATTTCATTACACCTAGTGTGTGTGTGACAATCATTGGTACTTTAACTTAACTTTAACTTTACACAAACAAACTGTAGCACACAAAAAAGCACATTTAATAAAAAAAAAAAAACGTTATTATGGTCTTACCTTTACTAATAAATGAAGTCCATGCGCCGCTGTTGTGCTGGATTAATGAACCCCCGCCGTAGAATGCACCCCCTGACGGGAGTGTTGTATCAACTAAAGCCCACACTTAAACTTTCCACGTGCAAGATTGGATCTATTTAAAAAAGTTATTTAATAAGAAGCCAAAAAGTGCAAAAACGATAATGTTCGTGTTGGAGGAGTTGTGAATGAATGAAATATGAAATCCGTGCTGCAGTCTGCAGGTGTGCCTAATGTTGTGGCCCTGCAGTCATTCACAACTCCTCCAACACGAACATTATCGTTTTTGCACTTTTTGGCTGTTTCGATAAATGGGATTTAACTACGGAACAGTTTGAATGCAGACTTAAAAGATTGTTCAACTTTAATTTTGTTTTAAAAAAACTGCTACAAAGACATGATTTTCAATATGTACAAGAACGAAGGGTTTCTAACAATCACAACATTTACATTGTTATTATTGTTCTAATTATTTGGGTAGTTATTTGCTTGTTACTTGTTGGTGTTACCATCAATTAGTACTTGTATTTATGTGGCTATATACAGTGTTGGTATATTGTACGTTTAAAAAGTGGGTAAAAGATTATTGATGATGTATTGTGTCAGGTTCAAACACAGATGACATCTATTAGACAAGACAAGAAGCAAAGGAAATCAAACAGAGACAGGATTCAATTTAGCTCATGAGGAGAGCGCCTGTGTGCCTGCACCCTCGTACAGCGTCACCACACCGCTCTGATGAGGAAGTTCCACGCCTCACCTTTTATTTGGGCCTTTTCTGGTTACATAGCATTACATTACATTACGCAGCTGCTCCTAAGGGGAGGTGGTCATAAATAGCTGTTTCACTCGATCATAAACAGTTCAAAGAAAAGGTGCCTGGAGCGGTGTCAGGTCCTGCTTTGTAAATCTCGGGTCAATAGCTGTCAATAGATCAAAGAAACCGACACCTCCATGTCGCATCCCATCGCACACAGTGGAGTTTTACAAGCCTTTTGCTTGATAAGACGAAAGACAGCTTTTGTCCTCTCGCAGGGCGACCTGAACTCAATGGAACACAAAGTTGCGTGATAACTTATACACAATTATTCTGACACATTGCAATAACACCGGTAAATGTATCATTGTATTTATTAATAATGATGATAAGAAAGATAGATACATAAAATAAGGGGTGGGAGTAAATAAGGTTCACTTCTTCCCACTCTTTTTGGATATAAAAAAAGAAACTAACCATGATGTATTGATTTCATTTTTTATGTGCCTTTTATTGTGAGATATTTATTTCTATTTCCGTACCTTACTGTAATGTTATCAAGATGATTTATTTTTGTTTTTATTATTTTTTTATTTTGCTTTGTTTAGTTTTGTTTGTAACAAGCAAATAACTACCCAAATAATTCGAATAATAATAAAAATGTAAACACGTTGTGATTGTGAGAAACCCTCGTTCATGTACATATTGAAATGTTGCAGTTTTTTAACATGTCCAAAATAAACAACTACCACTACTAACTTGTACAACTTGTAAAGTACAGAATGTCAGAAACATTTAATCACGTAGAAACTCATTTTTTTTACATCTTTGACCATCAGAGCATGAATGTAACAATCCACATTGTGTGTGATTTATGCGTGAAATTGAAGTGTAGCTCCTCTCTTGTTAATGCAAGTGCTCCTAAAGCAGGAATATGACTTCTGCATTCCTACAAAATGAAAAATATGGCAAGACACCAACGCACTGCAATAATTGTTTTAATTTAATTCTCTTTAAAAACGTTTGTATCCTTGAGCTGTTTCAAAAAGTATCCTGTTTAAAAACGTTTGAATTAAAACAAATTAATTGCCCAGTCATGGTATTTTACACCTATTTGCGCCTCTATTCCAATGTGTATCTCTTTTTTTTGTAATAGTACTTTTAAAATAAGCGGCTGTGCTGGTCCCCAAACCGTTTAGTTTCACCTTTGCTGGTATAAATGAACTTTGTACAATATTCTATATTTTTCCGTCTCACCTTAAGGGTGTGCATATTTCACCTTTGTCATATTGACTGTGGAGTGGGAGCCAAAGGCAGCAGGCAGCAGCTCCATTACTCTGCATGACAGCGCAATGAAGCCGGCCGGGAAGCTGGATGTGGCCTAAAAACAACACGGGACAGTACTGTGTCTCGCTGCTACGCCACGTAAGAAACAAGGCTCCAGGCCACAACCGACCAAACGACCACAAGTCAGTCCTGCAGTGTCCCCGCAGGGCCCCGGCTGCACATGTGGAGTGAAGAAGGCCCGGCCCCGAGCATTGTGATGGTTTCCCTTAACATCACAGCAAGAATGCATTTTTCATAGTGGTGTGTGGAGGCGGTGCAGCTCGGCGTTCTCCTCGCCGCTGACCAAGGAGATCCTGCATCCAGGAAGCTGGGAGGTTTTGGCTCCACGACTAGGAAACGCAGATGTACACTCTAAAAACTGCTGGGTAAATAATGGACCAAACTGGGTTAACTTAACACAGCGAGATGGGTTTCTTACTCAACCCAGCTAGATGGGTTCTTTATTCAACCCAAATTCTGGGTCAATTTAACTGCAATACTGTGTTAATTCTACCAAATGAATTGGTTATATGTTGAACCCAAATGCTGCGTCATTTTAAACTGCAATTCTGGGTTAATTCCACTAAATAAATTGGTCATATGCAACCCAAATTCTGGGTCAATCTAACTGCAATACTGGGTTAATTCTACCAAATAAATTGGTTATATATTGAACCCAAGTGCTGGGTCATTTTAACTGCAATACTGGGTTAATTCCACCAAATAAATTGGTTATATGCAACCCAAATTCTGGGTCAATCCAACTGCAATACTGGGTTAATTTACCAAATAAATTGGTCATAATTTGAACTCAAATGCTGGGTCATTTTAACTGCAATACTGGGTTAGTTCCACCAAATAAATTGTATATATGCAACCCAAATGCTGGGTTATTTTAACTGCAATACTGGGTTATTTATACCAAATACATTGTTTATATATTTTCAACCCAAATGCTGGGTCATTTTAACTGCAATACTGGGTTAATTATACCAAATAAATTGGTAAGATATTTTCAACCCAAATGTTGGGTCAATTTAACTGCAATACTGGGTTAATTCTACCAAATAAATTGGTTATATGTTGAACCCAAATGCTGGGTAATTTTAAACTGCAATGCTGGGTTAATTTTACCAAATACATTGGTCATAAATTCAACCCAAGTGCTGGGTCATTTTAACTGAAGGGCTGGGTTAATTCCACCAAATAAATTGGTTATATGCAACCCAAATTCTGGGTCAATCTAACTGCAATACTGGGTTAATTCTACCAAATAAATTGGTTATATATTGAACCCAAGTTCTGGGTCATTTTAACTGCAATACTGGGTTAATTCCACCAAATAAATTGGTTATATGCAACCCAAATTCTGGGTCAATCCAACTGCAATACTGGGTTAATTTACCAAATAAATTGGTCATAAATTGAACTCAAATGCTGGGTCATTTTAACTGCAATACTGGGTTACTTCCACCAAATAAATTGTATATATGCAACCCAAATGCTGGGTTATTTTAACTGCAATACTGGGTTATTTATACCAAATAAATTGTTTTAACTTTTAACGTCTGCACTGTTTTTATTTTTATTGTCTGCATTTTAATTTTGCTTTTATTTTCTTTCATTTCACTTTGTTGTCTGTGAAGCACTTTGAGTCTGCCTTGTGTATGAAAAGCGCTATACAAATAAAGTTGCCTTGCCTTGCCTTGCCTTGCCTTGCCTTGCCTTGTATATTTTCAACCCAAATGCTGGGTCATTTTAACTGCAATACTGGGTTAATTATACCAAATAAATTGGTAAGATATTTTCAACCCAAATGTTGGGTCAATTTAACTGCAATACTGGGTTAATTCTACCAAATAAATTGGTTATATATTGAACCCAAATGCTGGGTCATTTTAAACTGCAATGCTGGGTTAATTTTACCAAATAAATTGGTCATGAATTCAACCCAAGTGCTGGGTCATTTTAACTGCAGGGCTGGGTTAATTCCACCAAATAAATTGGTTATATGCAACCCAAATTCTGGGTTAATTCCATCAAATAAATTGGTCATATGCAACCCAAATTCTGGGTCAATCTAACTGCAATACTGGGTTAATTCTACCAAATAAATTTGTTATATATTGAACCCAAGTGCTGGGTCATTTTAACTGCAATACTGGGTTAATTCCACCAAATAAATTGGTTATATGCAACCCAAATTCTGGGTCAATCCAACTGCAATACTGGGTTAATTTACCAAATAAATTGGTCATAAATTGAACTCAAATGCTGGGTCATTTTAACTGCAATACTGGGTTAGTTCCACCAAATAAATTGTATATATGCAACCCAAATGCTGGGTTATTTTAACTGCAATACTGGGTTATTTATACCAAATACATTGTTTATATATTTCCAACCCAAATGCTGGGTCATTTTAACTGCAATACTGGGTTAATTATACCAAATAAATTGGTAAGATATTTTCAACCCAAATTTTGGGTCAATTTAACTGCAATACTGGGTTAATTCTACCAAATAAATTGGTTATATGTTGAACCCAAATGCTGGGTCATTTTAAACTGCAATGCTGGGTTAATTTTACCAAATAAATTGGTCATAAATTCAACCCAAGTGCTGGGTCATTTTAACTGCAGGGCTGGGTTAATTCCACCAAATAAATTGGTTATATGCAACCCAAATTCTGGGTTAATTCCACCGAATAAATTGGTCATATGCAACCCAAATTCTGGGTCAATCTAACTGCAATACTGGGTTAATTCTACCAAATAAATTGGTTATGTATTGAACCCAAGTGCTGGGTCATTTTAACTGCAATACTGGGTTAATTCCACCAAATAAATTGGTTATATGCAACCCAAATTCTGGGTCAATCCAACTGCAATACTGGGTTAATTTACCAAATAAATTGGTCATAAATTGAACTCAAATGCTGGGTCATTTTAACTGCAATACTGGGTTAGTTCCACCAAATAAATTGTATATATGCAACCCAAATGCTGGGTTATTTTAACTGCAATACTGGGTTATTTATACCAAATAAATAGTTTATATATTTTCAACCCAAATGCTGGGTCATTTTAACTGCAATACTGGGTTAATTATACCAAATAAATTGGTAAGATATTTTCAACCCAAATGTTGGGTCAATTTAACTGCAATACTGGGTTAATTCTACCAAATAAATTGGTTATATGTTGAACCCAAATGCTGGGTCATTTTAAACTGCAATGCTGGGTTAATTTTACCAAATAAATTGGTCATAAATTCAACCCAAGTGCTGGGTCATTTTAACTGCAGGGCTGGGTTAATTCCACCAAATAAATTGGTTATATGCAACCCAAATTCTGGGTTAATTCCACCAAATAAATTGGTCATATGCAACCCAAATTCTGGGTCAATCTAACTGCAATACTGGGTTAATTCTACCAAATACATTGGTTATATATTGAACCCAAGTGCTGGGTCATTTTAACTGCAATACTGGGTTAATTCCACCAAATAAATTGGTTGTATGCAACCCAAATTCTGGGTCAATCCAACTGCAATACTGGGTTAATTTACCAAATAAATTGGTCATGAATTGAACTCAAATGCTGGGTCATTTTAATTGCAATACTGGGTTAGTTCCACCAAATAAATTGTATATATGCAACCCAAATGCTGGGTTATTTTAACTGCAATACTGGGTTATTTATACCAAATAAATAGTTTATATATTTTCAACCCAAATGCTGGGTCATTTTAACTGCAATACTGGGTTAATTATACCAAATACATTGGTAAGATATTTTCAACCCAAATGTTGAGTCAATTTAACTGCAATACTGGGTTATTTATACCAAATAAATTGTTTACATATTTTCAACCCAAATGCTTGGTTAATTTTAACTGCAATACTGGGTTAATTATACCAAATAAATTGGTAAGATATTTTCAACCCGAATGCTGGGTCAATTTAACTGCAATACTGGGTTAATTCTACCAAATACATTGGTTATATATTGAACCCAAGTGCTGGGTCATTTTAACTGCAATACTGGGTTAATTCCACCAAATAAATTGGTTGTATGCAACCCAAATTCTGGGTCAATCCAACTGCAATACTGGGTTAATTTACCAAATAAATTGGTCATGAATTGAACTCAAATGCTGGGTCATTTCAATTGCAATACTGGGTTAGTTCCACCAAATAAATTGTATATATGCAACCCAAATGCTGGGTTATTTTAACTGCAATACTGGGTTATTTATACCAAATAAATAGTTTATATATTTTCAACCCAAATGCTGGGTCATTTTAACTGCAATACTGGGTTAATTATACCAAATACATTGGTAAGATATTTTCAACCCAAATGTTGAGTCAATTTAACTGCAATACTGGGTTATTTATACCAAATAAATTGTTTACATATTTTCAACCCAAATGCTTGGTTAATTTTAACTGCAATACTGGGTTAATTATACCAAATAAATTGGTAAGATATTTTCAACCCGAATGCTGGGTCAATTTAACTGCAATACTGGGTTAATTCTACCAAATACATTGGTTATATGTTGAACCCAAATGCTGGGTGATTTTAAACTGCAATGCTGGGTTAATTTTACCAAACAACTTGGTCATAATTTCAACCCAAGTGCTGGGTCATTTTAACTGCAGGGCTGGGTTGATTGTACCAAATAAATTGGTTATATGCAACCCAAATTCTGGGTCAATGTAACTGCAATACTGGGTTGATTCCACCAAATAAATTGGTAAGATATTTTCAACCCAAATGCTGGGTCATTTTAACTGCAATGCTGGGTTAATTTTACCAAATAAATTGGTCATATATTGAACCCAAGTGCTGGGTCATTTTTACTGCAATACTGGGTTATTTGTCATGATCCGCGGTCCAGATCATGTTTTGTTATGTTCTGTTAGTTTTGGACTCCATAGTTCCTGTTTTTGTGCACCCTTGTATGTTTTAGTTACCATGGTTACTTATTATTTCCACCTGTCTCTGATTAGTGTTCACCCGCTCACCTGCTTCCCGAGCACTAATCAGAGGCATTATGTAAGCCGGTCAGTCGGCCTGGCGTCATTATTAGCCCCATGCAACCTGCTACGTAAGTTGTTTGTTTCATGCCAAAGTTACGTGATTATTTCTTGTCCATAGTCCATGCTAAGTGTTAGCTTTAGCTTCGAGTGCGATCGGGCACATTGTTCTGTCGGCTCGTTTTCTGTTTTTTGTACCTCTTTGAGTTTTGATGATTAAATCATGTTCCTACCTGCACGCCATGTCCGGAGTGGTCCGTCTGCATTTCGGGAGAACGAAACCAATTTATTTGGTAGAATTAACCCAGTATTGCAATTAAAATGACCCAGCATTTAGGTTGGGTATAACCAATTTATTTGGAGGAATAATGTCAAAACCCACAGTAAGCTGTGAAAACCCCGTCGTGACACTATTCCACCAAATAAATTGATTATACGCAACCTAAATGCTGGGTCATTTTAATTGTAATACTGGGTTCATTCTACCAAATAAAATGGTTATATATGCAGCCCAAGTGCTGGGTCATTTTAACTGCAGGGCTGGGTTAATTCCACCAAATAAATTAGTTATATTAAACCCAAATTCTGGGTTATTTTAACTGCAATACTTGGTTAGTTATACCAAATTAATTTTGTATATATTTTCAACCCAGGTGCTGGGTCATTTTAACTGCAATACTGGGTTAGTTCCACCAAATAAATTGGATATATGCAACCCAAATGCTGGGTCATTTTAACTGCAATACTGGGTTAATTCTCCCAATTATATTGATTATATTTTCAACCAAAATACTGGGTCATTTTAACTGCAATACTGGGTTAATTCCCCCAAATAAATTGGTTATATGCAACCCAAATGCTGGGTTATTTTAACTGTAATACTTGGTTAATTCCCCCAAATAAATTGGTTATATGCAACCCAAACGCTGGGTTATTTTAACTGTAATACTGGGTAATTCTACCAAATAATTTGTTTCGTATGCAACCCAAATGCTGGGTCATTTTAACTGCAATACCGGGTTAATTCCCCCAAATAAATTGGTTATATGCAACCCAAATGCTGGGTTATTTTAACTGTAATACTGGTTAATTCCCCCAAATAAATTGGTTATATGCAACCCAAATGCTGGGTCATTTTAACTGCAATACTGGGTTAATTCCCCCAAATAAATTGGTTATATGCAACCCAAATGCTGGGTCATTTTAACTGCAATACTGGGTTAATTCTCCCAAATAAATTGGTTATATATGCAACCCAAATGCTGGGTCATTTTAACTGAAATACTGGGTTAACTCCCCCAAATAAATTGGTTATATGCAACCCAAATGCTGCGTTATTTTAACTGTAATACTGGGTAATTCTACCAAATAATTGGTTATGTATGCAACCCAAATGCTGGGTCATTTTAACTGCAATACCGGGTTAATTCCCCCAAATAAATTGGTTATATGCAACCCAAATGCTGGGTTATTTTAACTGTAATACTGGGTAATTCTACCAACTAATTGGTAATATGCAACCCAAATGCTGGGTCATTTTTACTGCAATACTGGGTTACTTCTACCAAATAAATTGGCCCTAAATTGAACCCAAATGCTGGGTAATTTTAACTGCAATACTGGGTTAGTTCCACCAAATGAATTGGATATATGCAACCCAAATGCTGGGTGATTTTAAACTGCAAAACTGGGTTAATTGTCCCAAATATATTGATTATATTTTCAACCAAAATACTGGGTCAATTTAACTGCAATACTGGGTTAATTCTCCCAAATAAATTGGTTATATATGCAACCCAAATGCTGGGTCATTTTAACTGAAATACTGGGTTAACTCCCCCAAATAAATTGGTTAAATGAAACCCAAATGCTGGGTTATTTTAACTGTAATACTGGGTAATTCTACCAAATAATTTGTTACGTATGCAACCCAAATGCTGGGTCATTTTAACTGCAATACCAGGTTAATTCCCCCAAATAAATTGGTTATATGCAACCCAAACGCTGGGTCATTTTAACTGTAATACTGGGTTAATTCCTCCAAATAAATTGGTTATATGCAACCCAAATGCTGGGTCATTTTAACTGCAATACTGGGTTAATTCTCCCAAATAAATTGGTTATAATTGCAAAACAAATGCTGGGTCATTTTAACTGAAATACTGGGTTAACTCCCCCAAATAAATTGGTTATATGCAACCCAAATGCTGGGTTATTTTAACTGTAATACTGGGTAATTCTACCAAATAATTGGTTATGTATGCGACCCAAATGCTGGGTCATTTTAACTGCAATACCGGGTTAATTCCCCCAAATAAATTGGTTATATGCAACCCAAACGCTGGGTCATTTTAACTGTAATACCGGGTTAATTCCCCCAAATAAATTGGTTATATGCAACCCAAATGCTGGGTCATTTTAACTGCAATACTGGGTTAATTCTCCCAAATAAATTGGTTATATATGCAACCCAAATGCTGGGTCATTTTAACTGCAATACTGGGTTAATTCCCCCAAATAAATTGGTTATATGCAACCCAAATGCGGGGTTATTTTAACTGTAATACTGGGTTAATTCCCCCAAATAAATTGGTTATATGCAACCCAAATGCTGGGTTATTTTAACTGTAATACTGGGTAATTCTACCAAATAATTTGTTACGTATGCAACCCAAATGCTGGGTCATTTTAACTGCAATACCGGGTTAATTCCCCCAAATAAATTGGTTATATGCAACCCAAACGCTGGGTCATTTTAACTGTAATACTGGGTTAATTCCCCCAAATAAATTGGTTATATGCAACCCAAATGCTGGGTCATTTTAACTGCAATACTGGGTTAATTCTCCCAAATAAATTGGTTATATATGCAACCCAAATGCTGGGTCATTTTAACTGCAATACTGGGTTAATTCCCCCAAATAAATTGGTTATATGCAACCCAAATGCGGGGTTATTTTAACTGTAATACTGGGTTAATTCCCCCAAATAAATTGGTTATATGCAACCCAAATGCTGGGTTATTTTAACTGTAATACTGGGTAATTCTACCAAATAATTTGTTACGTATAACCCAAATGCTGGGTCATTTTAACTGCAATACCGGGTTAATTCCCCCAAATAAATTGGTTATATGCAACCCAAATGTTGGGTTATTTTAACTGTAATACTGGGTAATTCTACCAACTAATTGGTTATATGCAACCCAAATGCTGGGTCATTTTTACTGCAATACTGGGTTACTTCTACCAAATAAATTGGCCCTAAATTGAACCCAAATGCTGGGTAATATTAACTGCAATACTGGGTTAGTTCCACCAAATGAATTGGATATATGCAACCCAAATGCTGGGTGATTTTAAACTGCAAAACTGGGTTAATTGTCCCAAATATATTGATTATATTTTCAACCAAAATACTGGGTAAATTTAACTGCAATACTGGGTTAATTCTCCCAAATAAATTGGTTATATATGCAACCCAAATGCTGGGTTATTTTAACTGTAATACTGGGTAATTCTACCAACTAATTGGTTATATGCAACCCAAATGCTGGGTCATTTTTACTGCAATACTGGGTTACTTCTACCAAATAAATTGACCCTAAATTGAACCCAAATGCTGGGTAATTTTAACTGCAATACTGGGTTAGTTCCACCAAATGAATTGGATATATGCAACCCAAATGCTGGGTTATTTTAACTGCAATACTGGGTTTATTCTCCCAAATATATTGATTACATTTTTAACCAAAATACTGGGTCATTTTAACTGCAATACTGGGTTAATTCCACCAAATAAATGGGTTATATGCAACCCAAATGCTGGGTGATTTTAAACTGCAAAACTGGGTTAATTGTCCCAAATATATTGATTATATTTTCAACCAAAATACTGGGTCAATTTAACTGCAATACTGGGTTAATTCTCAAAATAAATTGGTTATATGCAACCCAAATGCTGGGTCATTTTAACTGCAATACTGGGTTGATTCCACCAAATAAATATATTATATTTTCAACCCAAATACTGGGTCATTTTAACTACATTACTGGGTTAATTCTACCAAATATTAGAAAAGCCGCAGATATATACCTTGTGGAATGAGTTACTTAAAGAAATATTTTGTAGATGTTTATTGTTTGCAATGGGAATGTGTGTGTGATAAATTCTGCTGGATCAAAATGTCAGGAAAAGAAATGAAGCTGTCAAAAAAAAAGGAGAAGCGCTGTCCGGAATGCTGCCAGTCGAACGACTTCTTCCACCACAAACAAATGCGGCCATTTCCCTGCCAGGTGTGTTCCACCTCCCAGTTCCTTCACCGCGGAACACCACAGCCTTGTTGTTCCAGCGTGGCACACCTTCAAAGTGCCTTCAGCCACACAAAAGACGGCCTGTGACAGCTTCCTGTGGACAAACATGGATCTCCGGGCCCGTTTACACCGGAGCCACATAGCAAGGACATGTTTTTTCTTGTCCTACTCTCTCGTACTCGCAGTCCTTCCAGTTCTATCCAGAAACCCAATTTGGATATTCCGCCTGCTTTGATTTGGGGGAAATTAGTTATGGAAGTAACGTTCCTCCGTCTCCGTTGCTCCATCTGTCTCCCCCATGTCTCCATTCGTCGAAAAAGACGAAAGTCTTGCGTGCCGCCGGATAACTAAAAGAAGAAGAACGCCTACGTGCAGTTGCTGATATCGTGGCAAAAGCTCCAAAACAACCAAAGAAAGGAAAAGTTTTGTCTGAGGAGATGAAAAAAGAAAAACAGGGTCCTCAAAGATGAGGGATTTCAAACAAATACTGCCTTGGTTCTGATCCTGTTGGACCAGTACGTGACTTCCCATGCTCAAATCAAAATGCTAATGCTAATTTTAGCTATCGGAAATTTGCGCGCTAGCAATAAATAGTCACCACGCTACTTCCTTGGAAAAAACTCACTCGCCGGTCTTTCTTTGCTCCGGACCTGCATCCACCGCTATCCCTTCTTGGTAGTAGCGTCAGTTTTTATATCTAAAGAACAATATACAACAATAAATACCAGCGACTATCCATAAATAACAATCAATTAATAATACATGTCAGTGTTTATCTGTAAATAACAATATATAAATAATACATGTCAGTGTTTATCTGTAAATAACAATAATATAAATAATACATGTCCGTGTTAATCTGTAAATAACAATGTATCAATAATAAATGTCAGTGTTTATCTGTAAATAACAATATATGAATAATAATTGTCAGTGTTTATCTGTAAATAACAACATATAAATGATACATGTCAGTGTTTATCTGTAAATAACAATATATAAATTATACATGTCAGTGTTTATCTGTAAATAACAATATATCAATAATAAATGTCAGTGTTTATCTGTAAATTAAAATATATAAACAATAAATGTCAGCATTTACCTGTAAATAAGAATATGTAAATAATACATGTCAGTGTTTATCTGTAAATAACCATATGTAAATAATACATGTCAGTGTTTATCTGTAAATAACAATATATAAATAATAAATGCCAGTGTTTATCTGTACATTAAAATATATAAACAATACATGTCAGTGTTTATCTGTAAATAAGAATATATAAATAATACATGTCAGTGTTTATCTGTAAATAACAATATATAAATAATACACGTCAGTGTTTATCTGTAAATACCAATAATATCAATAATACATGTCCGTGTTAATCTGTAAATAACAATGTATCAATAATAAATGTCAGTGTTTATCTGTAAATAACAATATATAAATAATAATTGTCAGTGTTTATCTGTAAATAACAACATATAAATAATACATGTTAGTGTTTATCTGTAAATAACAATATATAAATTATACTTGTCAGTGTTTATCTGTAAATAACAATATATCAATAATACATGTCAGTGTTTATCTGTAAATTAAAATACATCAATCAATCAATCAAAGTTTATTTATATAGCCCTAAATCACAAGTGTCTCAAAGGGCTGATTAAACAATAAATGTCAGCGTTTACCTGTAAATAAGAATATGTAAATAATACATGTCAGTGTTTATCTGTAAATAACCATATATAAATAATACATGTCAGTGTTTATCTGTAAATAACAATATATAAATAATAAATGCGAGTGTTTATCTGTACATTAAAATATATAAACAATAAATGTCAGCGTTTACCTGTAAATAAAAATATATAAATAATACATGTCAGTGTTTATCTGTAAATAACAATATATAAATAATACATGTCAGTGTTTTTCTGTAAATAAGAATACATAAATAATAAATGTCAGTGTTTATCTGTAAATAACAATATATAAATAATACATGTCAGTGTTTATCTGTAAATAAGAATACATAAATAATAAATGTCAGTGTTTATCTGTAAATAACAATATATAAATAATACATGTCAGTAATTATCTGTAAAAAAGAATTTATAAACAATAAATGTCAGCGTTTATGTGTAAATAACAATATATAAATGATAAATGTCAGTGTTTATCTGTAAATAATAATATATACATAATAAATATCAGTGTTTATCTGTAAATAATAATATATAAATAATAAATGTCAGTGTTTATCTGTAAATAACAATATATAAATAATAAATGTCAGTGTTTATCTGTAAATATCAATATATAAATAATAAATGTCAGTGTTTATCTGTAAATAACAATATATAAATACTAAATGTCAGTGTTTATCTGTAAATAACAATATATCAATAATACATGTCAGTGTTTATCTGTAAATAACAATATATCAATAATGAATATCAGTGTTTATCTGTAAATTAAAATGTATAAATAATAAATGTCAGTGTTTACCTGTAAATAACAATATGTAAATAATAAATGTCAGTGTTTATCTGTAAATTAGAATATATAAATAATACATGTCAGTGTTTATCTGTAAATAGCAATATGTAAATAATAAATGTCAGTGTATATCTGTAAATAACAATATATAAATAATACATGTCAGTGTTTATCTGTAAATAACAATATATAAATAATACATGTCAGTGTTTATCTGTAAATAGCAATATGTAAATAATAAATGTCAGTGTTTATCTGTAAATAACAATATAAAAATAATATATGTCAGTGTTTATCTGTAAAGTAAAATATATAAACAACACATGTCAGTATTTATCTGTAAATACCAATATATAAATAATAAATGTCAGTGTTTATCTGTAAATAACAATATATAAATAATACATGTCAGTGTTTATCTGTAAATTAAAATATATAAACAATACATGTCAGTGTTTATCTGTAAATAACAATATATAAATAATGCATGTCAGTGTTTATCTGTAAATAACAATATAAAAATATTACATGTCAGTGTTTATCTGTAAATAACAATATATAAATAATACATGTCAGTGTTTATCTGTAAATTTAAAATATATAAACAATACATGTCAGTGTTTATCTGTAAATTAAAATATATAAACAATACATGTCAGTATTTATCCGTAAATAACAATATATCAATAATAAATGTCAGCGTTTATCTGTAAATAAAAATATATAAATAATACATGTCAGTGTTTATCTGTAAAGTAAAATATATAAACAATACATGTCAGTATTTATCTGCAAATAACAATATATAAATAATAAATGTCAGTGTTTATCTGTAAATAACAATATATAAATAATACATGTCAGTGTTTATCTGTAAATAACAATATATAAATAATACATGTCAGTGTTTATCTGTAAATTTAAAATATATAAACAATACATGTCAGTGTTTATCTGTAAATTAAAATATATAAACAATACATGTCAGTGTTTATCTGTAAAAAACAATATATAAATAATACATGTCAGTGTTTATCTGTAAATAACAATATATAAATAATACATGTCAGTGTTTATCTGTAAATAAAAATATATAAATAATACATGTCAGTGTTTATCTGTAAATTTAAAATATATAAACAATACATGTCAGTGTTTATCTGTAAATTAAAATATATAAACAATGCATGTCAGTATTTATCCGTAAATAACAATATATCAATAATAAATGTCAGCGTTTATATGTAAATAACAATATATAAATAATACACCCCAGGTCATTTTGTAAAAGAGATCAGTCCATTTTTGTCGACATGTGTTGTCGTTAGGAACTTAAACCGATACGGTACCGATGCCTGGCACCTGGGAATCGATACCAGGACTCATCTGTACCAACTTGATACTTTTGTGTGTGGTAATAATTTGTTTCATAATACAAAATAGCAATAAAGTGGAATGTAGGAGTGTGTCGATAACAATAAATGTTCTGTCTGTTTTCTCACAGTATCATTTGCAAGTATCGCATTCATTTCACTTTGCCCAGGGTCGGGAAGTCACGAAGTAGTCTTTGCCATCAAGTTGAATGTGCCGGTTTTGTCGCTCGTTGAGTCCTACCAAGTGTTTATTAGTGATGGGACGTTTGCGAACGAGTTGGGTCTTTTGAACGGCTCTCGGGAGTGAACGGTGAGGACCAATTCTCAGTTGTGAGGTGTTTGTTTGGGGGATATTTTATTATGCACATGCAGACACAGCATCAGCAATTGCCCACCCGACTGGCGACTGGAATATTAAAGGAGTCAAAAAAAAACATAGCGGCATTTGGATTTTTTTTTTTAAATAAAAAAATACAATAATTATTAAATAAATAAAGATATATATATATATATAATTTTAATATTTTTTTTGTATTTATTTTATTTTCATTCACTACATTTGATTTTAGCTGCATTTATAAGTAAGTGTCTGTGACAGGGCAGTAAAACGGCTGATCAAACAAAACAGAAGTCATGGTCATGGACCCACTAGCTGCGCAAGCTAGCTCTCCAATCAGCCAAACAAACTAAGCAAAAACAATAACAACAATTATTGTATCTGCTTGTTTAAAAAAAAAATATAATAATAATAATGTTGTTTACATCTGCGATGTAAACAAGAAATGTGTTTAGCTTTTTTGCACGCGCACGCTTTAATACATCTGAAATTTTACCGGCTTCCGTAGTTTTCTGGATTTGAACGCTTTGTTCATAGTTGTTGCATGAGGCCCTGGGTCCTCCCCTCGGTTTGGAAACGCTCTCTAACTGAGAGTAAGATGGCGGACCCAGAAGAAGCTGCTTGTTGACAAACTGCAGCGATATAATCGAGTGCGCGCGCCGCGATCGATCAAAAGTTGGAAATCAGGCAAAACTTGAAGGTCACGCCTGCAGCCCTCGGCCGACTGATGTTTGTTATCCGTTTGTGTTCCCCGCGCGGGAGTGGAGGGCAAACGTGAGGATTTGCATGGCAACCAAAAGACTGAGGGGAGGCAGGAAGTCGAGTGAAAGAAGGATTGCTTCACGTCGCTCTGTTCGCCAATCCTGCAGCTGGCCCCAGCAAGTGGACCAGCATTTACTTCCCTGCCGCCCTCCTCGCTGTGATGTGTCCCAGGAGCACGGCAGGCTTGTTTTGTTGCATCATCTTACTGCTTCATGACTGTGGTTACAGTCGGGCTGGTTGCTGAGCAAACACAATGTTGCGGCAAAAGTTAGCATGTTTTGAGACTTTGTTTTTGTTTTTGTTGCTATGGTCATTAAACCTGCTGCTTCTTCTTCGTTGATGGGGGCTATTTCTTCTTGATTGACGGCTAATTCTTCTTGATTGGCGGCTATTTCTTCTTGATTGGCGGCTATTTCTTCTTGATTGGCGGCTAATTCTTCTTGATTAGTGGCTATTTCTTCTTGATTGGCGGATATTTCTCCTTTATTGGCGGCTATTTATTCTTAATTGGCGGTTATTTATTGTTGTACGGCAGCTATTTGTTCTTGATTGGCGGCTATTTTTTCTTGATTGCCAGGTATTTCTTCTTAATTGGCGGCTATTTCTTCTTGATTGCCGGCTATTTCTTCTTGATTGGCAGCTATTTCTTCTTAAATGGTGGCTATTTCTTCTTAATTGGCGGTTATTGCTTCCTAATTGCCGGCTATTTCCTCTTTGTTGACAACAGCTATTTTTTTCTTTGTCGGTGTCGTCAATGGCAACTATTTATTTCCTAATTGAGGGCTATTTGTTTCTCATTGGTGATCGCTATTTATTATTCATTGGCGGCAGCTCATTATTTCTTTGTTGGTGGCAGATATTTCTTCTTCGTTGGTGTTGACTTTTTCTTCTTCGTCTGTGCCAGCTATTTCTTCATCGTTGTGGCAGCTATTTCTTCTTTGTTGGTGGCTATTTTTTCCTTGTTGGTGCCAGCTATTTCTTTTTCATGGATTGGCAACACAAAATGGTCCCTAGTGTGTGAATGTTGTCTGTCTATCTGTGTTGGCCCTGTGATGAGGTAGCGACTTGTCCAGGGTGTACCCCGCCTTCCGCCCGAATGCAGCTGGGATAGGCTCCAGCACCCCCGCAACCCCGATAGGGACAAGCGGAAGAAAATGGATGGATGGATGGTGGCAGCTATTTCTTCTTCTTTGGCGGCTATTTCCTCTTTGTTAGTGACAGCTATTTCTCCTTCATTGGTGGCGGATATTTCTTCTTCTTTGGCGGCTATTTCTTCTTTGTTGGTGCCAGCTAATTCCTTTTCGTTGGCGTTTCATTGGCTGCTATTTTTTCTTTGTTGGTCCCAGCTATTTCTTCCTAATTGGTGGCTATTTCTTTTTTGTTGGTGGCGGCCATTACTTCTTCGTCGGTGGCTATTTTTTCGTCGTTGGTGCGAGGTATTTCTTCCTAATTGGTGGCGGCTATTTCTTCTTCGTTGGTGCCAGCTATTTCTCCGTTGTTGGTGTTGGCTAATTCATCTTCATTGGTGGCTATTTTCTTGTCTTTGGTGGCTTCTTCTTTGGTGGCTGCTAATTCTTCTTTGGCTGTAATTTCTTTTTTTTTTTTTTTTGGTACCAGCTTTTTCTGCTATTTCTTCCTTGATGGTGGCTATTTTGTCCTTGTTGGTGCCAGCTATTTCTTCTTTGTTGGTAACGGCTATTTTTTCCTTATTGGTGCCTATTTCTTTTTTGTTGATGTCGGCTATTTCTTCTTCGTTGATAGCAGCTATTTCTTCTTTGTTGGTGCCAGCTATTTCTTTTTCATTAGTGACGGCTATTTTTTCCTTGTTGGTGCCAGCTATTTCTTCTTCATTGGTGTCGGCTATTTCTTCTTTGTTGGTGTTAGCTATTTCTTCTTAGTTGGTGTCAGCTATTTTTTCTTTATTGGTGGCAGCTATTTATTCTTTGTTGGTGTCGGCTATTTCTTCTTCGTTGGTGGCGGCTATTTCTTCTCCGTTGGTGTCGGCTATTTCTTCTTTGTTGGTGATAGCTATTTCTTCTTTATTGGTGTCAGCTATTTTTTCTTCATTGGTGGCAGCTATTTGTTCTTTGTTGGTGTCGGCTATTTCTTCTTCTTTGGTGTCGGCTATTTCTTCTTCTTGGTGGCTATTGCTTCTTCGTTGGTGTTGGCTAGTTCTTCTTCTTTGGCAACTATTTTTTCTTTGTTGGTGCCAGCTATTACTTCTTCTTTGGTGGTGGCCATTTCCTCTTCATTAGTGACGGCTATTTCTTCTTCGTTGGTGGCAGCTATTTCTTCTTCGTTGGTGTTGGCTATTTCTTCTTCGTTGGTGGCAGCTATGTATTCTTCTTTGGCGGCTTCTGCTTCTTTGTCGGTGGTGAGTACTTCTTCTTCATTAGCGATGGCTATTTCTTCTTTGTTGGTGTCGGCTATTTCTTCTTTGTTGGTGTTGACTAGTTCTTCTTTGGCGGCTATTTTTTCTTAGTTGGTGGCAGCTGTTTATTTTTCTTTGGCGGCTATTGCTTCTTCATTGGTGGTGGCTCCTTCTTTATCATTAGTGATGGCTATTTCTTCTTCGTTGGTGTCGGCTATTTCTTCTTGGTTGGTGGCAGCTATTTGTTCTTCGTTGGTGTCGGCTATTTCTTCTTCATTTGCGGGGGCTATTTCTTCTTGGTTGGAGGCTATTATTATTATTTTGTTGTTGACCAGGTTTATTTCTTCTTCTCTATTTGGCGGCTATTTCTTCTTCCACATGCTGGCTCCTATGGGGCCACTTCACTTTGTAGTAGCATCCCCGATAGAAAAGCGAAGGTGGCGCGGGTACTTCCTCCCTCCTGGTAGTCACACTTCCATGGCGGCTGACTGTGGCACACCTTGGCAGCGCCTCCAGAGAGTGAAATAGTGTGACAAGCGTAACACTTAATGGCTCGCTGCTCCCCAGAGTCGGAGGGTATATCTTCCTCAAATTAAACCACCGACCATATTTTCTTCCATGCCTTACAGACTACTAAAAAAACCCACATACAACACCTGCCTGTCTTTCCTCGCTCTCCTCCTTCGTTATCACATTCTTCCTTTCCTCCGCACACCTCATGTATCTTCTTCTCTGGGCGCGCAGATGCACACCCAGGCAACGTTCGCACAGGCGCTATTGCAGTGTGTCTTAACCATAGGGCCACCTTTAGGGCCACCACTAAATATGTGGAACGTGCTCAGCTGTAATACACTTTTATACCACTTGTGGCAGTAATGACAACTTCAAACAATCAGAAGTCTGGAGCTAAAGTCACAGAGAAGTTTCTGTAGCGCAAGAAATATGACTAAAGTGGTGAAGTTGTTTTTTTCTTCTGTATTTTAATTTTATCGACAGTTTAATTAACAAAAATATTCATTATTAATTTTGTTAATATTTTAACACAAAATAATATTACTTTTGTAAATTTTTTGTACATATATATATATATATATATATATATATATATATATATATATATATATATATATATATATATATATATATATATATATATACATATATATATATATATATATGTGTGTGTATATATGCATGTATGTATATATATATATATAAATATAAATATATATATATATATATATATATATATATATATATATATATATATATATATATATATATATATATATATACATATATATATATATATATATGTGTGTGTATATATGCATGTATGTATATATATATATATAAATATAAATATATATATATATATATATATATATATATATATATATATATATATATATATATATATATATATATATATATATATATATATATATATATATATATATATATATATATATATATATATATATATATATATATATACTGTATTACTAATTGACCCATCCTTAAGAATGGGTACCGTTCACATTTCAACCGATACGGTACCAGTTCATGGTACCTGCGAAGCGATACTGGTGCTCAATGATTGGTACATTTATGTGTGTTTATAAAAATTATTGATTTTGATGATAAATCTTATTTATTTGATTATATTAAAAAATAGCTGATAATGATAACTTCTCTGCAGTTGTTTTGTCTTGTTTTACTATGACATCGCTGAGTCTCAGTTACAGTTGCAAGGCGAAGACAAGCAGTAATGTACAGCTTATGGTCTATAGTCTTTTGTTGCGCCCTAAAAAGTGTCAATACTATAAGTATTGAACTTATTACACACCAGCTGTCTAATTGTAACGTGCATCTTAACTGTGGTTTTCATTAACATATTTGGAGGTGTTGAAATCGCCATGTAAAAACGCTAATGCTAATTAAAACAGTGGAGCCAATGCATATTAGCAACAAGCTAGCACATTTTTGGAACAGTGGAGCCTTGCTTAACTTACGTTGGAGCGTTTGATGCTACCTGGCTAGCCTGCTAACGATTAGCTTTTCAGTTTGACTTCACCTTTTCAGTTTTTTTTCCCCGAGTATTTTGGTATTTTTACTCTCCTCTCGACCTCCTGCTTTTCTCACAGTCCATCCTGGCTCAGATTTGAGCTACAGTAAGTGTCCTCCATCACTGGCCCTCTTGAAAGAGCGAGCCGGGTCAAAGAGTCGCGCCGCTGCGGTGACACAAGATGAAGATGGAGCGCAAAAGCAGAGAGAGTAGGTAATGTAGTCATGGCGAGAGAGCAACAACTTGAACGGAAAAAAAAAAAAATGTTGTCCCGGCCTTTATTCATCTGTGCGATTATGTGGTTGATAAAAAAATACAATAAAAAATTAAATCAAACACATTATATTTAAATACAAATATAATAAAAATGGATGGATTATTAATTGAAAAAAGATGACTGTCTGAATTAAAAGATTAAAAGATGACTGATGGAATTAATTAAAAGTTCATAATACAAAAACCAAACAAAGATATTTAAATTAAAAAAAGTAATCTGAAATAAATTAAAAGTAAATACATTCATTAAAAAAATTAATTAAAAAATGATAATAATAATAAAAAACAAAGAAAACCAAAAAATAAAAAATACATATAAAAAAAAAAAAAAAAATTTTTTTGGAAAAAATAGATAAATTAAATCAATATCAAAGATCATTAAAAATATTAATTTAAAAATTATAATAATAAAACACAAATAAAAATAAAAAAATAAATAAAAAAAATAAAAATAAAAATTAATAAATAATCTATATCAATGAATGAACAAAAAAACTGATACAAATTTAAAAAATAAAAATAAAAATAAATACAAAAATTATAAAAAAACAACTGTTGTGATCCACTGCCCGGATCATATTTCTGTTTACGTTTTCTAGTCATTTGTGTTTTTCTGCTAGTCTTGGACTCCTTTTTAGTATCTGTTTATGCACCTGAGTTTGTTACCATAGCAACTGATTACTTTCACCTGCCACGGGTGTTCCCGACGCGCACCTGTTTTCCATTATTGTCTTCATTATATAAGCCTGCCTTTTCATTCAGTCTGTGTTGCATCGTAGTTTGTTTTCTCACAACAGTTGACGACTTTTGTTCCTGCTCTGGTAACCTTCTAGCTCCCACGCTAAAGGCTCGGTATGTTTAGTGTTTACCTTGTAGCTACCACGCTAGCTACTCTGGTTTCTGCTTTAAGTGCTGTGAGCACGTTTTTGTTTGTTCCAGTATTAGTTGTTTCTTAAATAAATCATTTTTTGTACCTGCAAGCTGTGTCCGAAGCCCAATCGGCATCCCTGAGAGAACGCACACCCGCACCTGGTCGTCACAACAACAGCATTTAAATAAAAAAGACAGTTGGCAACACGAATAAATAAAAAAAAATGTGTTTGTGTGTGACATATAGGTTAGTGTGTCTGCCCTTAGATGGGTAGGTCGTGAGTTCAAACCCCGGCCGAGTCATACCAAAGACTATAAAAATGGGAGCCATTACCTCCCTGCTTGGCACTCAGCATCAAGGGTTGGAATTGGGGGTTAAATCACCAAAAATGATTGCCGGGCGCGGCCACCGCTGCTGCTCACTGCTCCCCTCACCTCCCAGGGGGTGGAACAAGGGGATGGGGTCAAATGCAGAGAATAATTTCACCACACCTAGTGTGTGTGTGTGTGACTATCAGTGGTACTTTAACTTTTTAATATATTAACTATCTCTATTTGCATATTGCTGTTATTGCTGTAATCTACTGTATTTATTCTCATTATAATGATGCAGCTCATGCATCTCGTGTGTGTGTGTGTGTGTGTGTGTGTGTGTGTGTGTGTGTGTGTGTGTGTGTGATCATGTTTACTGTAATCTTACTTGTTATTATTCATGCAGGACATGAATAAAAATAATAATAATAATAATGCCTGCTATTACTGGCCCTCCCTCCAAACACACATGTCATGTTCCGTCCCAGGATGCAGCGCAGATAGCAGCAAACTCATCTCTCTTCCATCCCTGTCCTCCGGTGTCACCCGTCCTCCCCCAGTGCGACTCACAATGATACACCTTTCCCGTACGGTACCGATTCCTGCTACCTGGGAAACAACCTTACCCATTTTCATCGCAATGGAAATGGGTACGAGCGCCACCATGATGGCCACCGTTGACATACAGTAGCATAGTAGGCCTAAGTCACAGATGTCAAACTCAAGGCCCCCGGGGGCCACAAATAATATGCGTTAATTAAGCATTTTTTTTTACAAAACGTATTCCTTCTTTCTGTACTGAAATGAACAAAAATACATGCAGTGCATGCAATTGAATACATTTTAAACTTTGATGTTACACAAGAAGATGATGAATACATTTGATTAAGTAGTTTAGATAAATGTGTATGAATTTAGGTTGGAAAATACTTATGTAATAATAAAGTTTTTAATGTTAATAATGACATGCTAGTTTAATTTGTATGAATTTAGGTTGAAAAGTAG
>NC_084741.1:12805614-12830614 GCF_033978785.1 Entelurus aequoreus
CGATACAAGCAGTCCTGCAGAATGTTTACTTGTGTGTGATATCATGTGCGATACAAGCAGTCCTGCAGCTTGTTTACTTGTTTGTGTGTGATATCATGTGCGATACAGTCCTGCAGCGTGTTTACTTGTGTGTGATACCATGTGTGATACAAGCTGTTCTGCAGAGTGTTTACTTGTGTGTAATATCATGAGCGATACAAGCAGTCCTGCAGCGTGTTTACTTGTGTGTGATATCATGTGCGATACACGCTGTCCTGCAGAGTGTTTACTTGTGTGATATGATGTGCGATACAAGCAGTCCTGCAGAGTGTTTACTTGTGTGTGATATGATGTGTGATACAAGCAGTCCTGCAGAGTGTTTACTTGTGTGTGATATGATGTGTGATACAAGCAGTCCTGCAGGGTGTTTACTTGTGTGTGATATCATGTGTGATACAAGCAGTCCTGCAGGGTGTTTACTTGTGTGTGATATCATGTGTGATACAAGCAGTCCTGCAGAGTGTTTACTTGTGTGTGATATCATGTGCGATACAAGCAGTCCTGCAGAGTGTTTACTTGTGTGTGATATCATGTGCGATACACGCTGTCCTGCAGAGTGTTTACTTGTGTGATATGATGTGCGATACAAGCAGTCCTGCAGAGTGTTTACTTGTGTGTGATATGATGTGTGATACAAGCAGTCCTGCAGGGTGTTTACTTGTGTGTGATATCAAGTGTGATACAAGCAGTCCTGAAGTCTGTTTACTTGTGTGTGATATCATGTGCGATACAAGCAGTCCTGAAGCGTGTTTATTTGTGTGTGATATCATGTGCGGTACAAGCAGTCCTGCGGAGTGTTTACTTGTGTGTGATATCATGTGCGAAAACAAGCAGTCCTGCGGAGTGTTTACTTGTGCGTGATATCATGTGCGGTACAAGCAGTCATGCAGAGTGTTTACTTGTGCGTGATATCATGTGCGGTACAAGCAGTCATGCAGAGTGTTTACTTGTGCGTGATATCATTTGCGGTACAAGCAGTCATGCAGAGTGTTTACTTGTGTGTGATATCATGTGCGGTACAAGCAGTCATGCAGAGTGTTTACTTGTGTGTGATATCATGTGCGGTACAAGCAGTCCTGCGGAGTGTTTACTTGTGCGTGATATCATGTGCGGTACAAGCAGTCCTGCGGAGTGTTTACTTGTGTGTGATATCATGTGCGAAAACAAGCAGTCCTGCGGAGTGTTTACTTGTGCGGGATATCATGTGCGGTACAAGCAGTCATGCAGAGTGTTTACTTGTGTGTGATATCATGTGCGATACAAGCAGTCCTGCAGAGTGTTTACTTGTGCGGGATATCATGTGCGGTACAAGCAGTCATGCAGAGTGTTTACTTGTGTGTGATATCATGTAAGATACAAGCAGTCCTGAAGCGTGTTTATTTGTGTGTGATATCATGTGCGGTACACGCAGTCCTGCGGAGTGTTTACTTGTGTGTGATATCATGTGCGAAAACAAGCAGTCCTGCGGAGTGTTTACTTGTGCGTGATATCATGTGCGAAAACAAGCAGTCCTGCGGAGTGTTTACTTGTGCGTGATATCATGTGCGGTACAAGCAGTCATGCAGAGTGTTTACTTGTGTGTGATATCATGTAAGATACAAGCAGTCCTGCAGAGTGTTTACTTGTGCGTGATATCATGTGCGAAAACAAGCCGTCCTGCGGAGTGTTTACTTGTGCGTGATATCATGTGCGGTACAAGCAGTCATGCAGAGTGTTTACTTGTGTGTGATATCATGTAAGATACAAGCAGTCCTGCAGCGTGTTTATTTTTATGTGATATCATGTGTGATATAAGCAGTCTTGCAACGTGTTTATTTTTGCGTGATATCATGTGCGATACAAGCAGTCCCGCAGCGTGTTTACTTATATGTGATATCATGTGCAATACAAGCAGTCCTTTAGCCTATTTACTTGTGTGATAATATGTGCAATACAAGCAGTCATTCAGCTTGTTTACTTGTGTGTATGTGTGTGTGATATCATGTGCGATACAAGCAGTCCTGCAGCGAGTTTATTTGTGTGTGATATTATGTGCAATTCAAGTTGTCCTGCAGTGTGTTTACTTGTGTGTGATATAATGTGCGATACATGTAGTCTTGCAGCTTGTTTACTCTTGTGTAATATTGTGTGCAATACAAACAGTCCTTCAGCGGGTTTAATTGTGTGTGTGATATTAGGTGTGATACAAACAGTCCTGCAGTGTGTTTACTTGTGTGTGTTATCATGTGTGTTACAATCTGTCCTGCAGTGTGTTTAAGTGTGTGTGTTTGTGTGTGTGTGTGTGTGTGTGTGTGTGTGTGTGTGTGTGTGTGTGTGTGTGTGTGTGTGTGTGTGTAAGATGTCATGTGCAATTCAAGTAGCCCTGCAGAGTGTTTACTTGTGTGTGATATCATGTGCAATACAGGCAGTCCATTAGCGTGTTTACTTGTGTCATATTATGTGCAATACAAGCAGTCCTTCAGCTTGTTTACTTGTGTGTGTGATATCATGTGCGATACAAGCAGTCCTTCAGCTTGTTTACTTGAGTGTGTGATATCATGTGCGATACAAGATGTCCTGCAACGTGTTTACTTGTGCATGTGATATCATGTTCAATATAAGCAGTCCTGTAAGGTGTTTACTTGTGTGTGATATCATAGGCGATACAACAGTCCTGCTAGGTGTTTACTTGTATGTGATATCATGTGCAATACAAGCAGTCCTTCAGCGTGTTTACTTGTATATGATATCATGTGCGATACACGCATTCCTGCAGTGTGTTTACTTGTGTTAAAAATTGTTCGATACATGCAGTCCTTCAGTGTGTTTACTTGTTTGTGATATCATGTGCGATACAAGCAGTCCTGCAGCGGGTTTAATTGTGTGTGATATCATGTTCGATACATGCAGTCCTTCAGTGTGTTTACTTGTGTGTGTGATATCATGTGCGATACAAGCAGTCCTGTTGTGTGTATACTTTTGTGTGGCATAATGTGCGATACAAGCAGTCCTGCAGCGGGTTTAATTGTGTGTGATATCATGTGTGATACAAGCCGTCCTTTAGCGTGTTTAATTGTGTGTAATATTATGTGCGATACAAGCAGTCCTTTAGCGTGTTTACTTCTGTGTAATATTATGTGCAATGCAAACAGTCTTTCAACGGGTTTAATTGTGTGTGATATCATGTGTGATACAAGCAGTCCTGCAGCTTGTTTACTTGTGCGTAATATCATGTGCGATACAAGCAGTCTTGTAAGGTGTTTACTTGTGTGTGATATCATAGGCGATACAGCAGTCCTGTAAGGTGTTTACTTGTATGTGATATCATGTGCGATACAAGCAGTCCTTCAGCGTGTTTACTTGTATATGATATCATGTGCGATACAAGCAGCCTTGCAATGTATTTACTTGTGTGTGAAATTTAAAAATAACAAATTATATACATTTTTGGAAAAGGATTTTGCCTGATGGTCCTCAGAGAAGAACATTTAGAAATTAGCCGCACCGTTTTATAAGCAGCAGGATTCAAAGCGTAGGAAAAGAGTAGTCCGGTACTGGTTGGATAAAACCTCTGTCTGAGTGAATCTTTAGGCCTACTGTACTTTAATATTGGTCATTTTGGTGCTACTTGGAGGGACTCTAGTTTTCTGAGGTGGTCTCTGGCGAACCACTGATGTGACGTTTAACAATGTTAGGGTGTGGCTTACCCGTCTTCCTCAAAGCGACCGTGTCTTTTAATTTTTTGGTTTCATAGATTTTTCCACTGTCGGAGGTAAAATCATCCCGGACTAACGCCATCCCTTCTGGTCTGTCCCCCAGGCACCCTCTCTTCGCGCCGCACTTATCCGCCTCCCCCGCCGCCCCGGCAGGTTGCCATGGTCGCCATACCGACGCTCTCTCTCCTATTGGTCCTGGCAGAGTGGCGAGGCCCGGCGGGCGCCTCCCCCAACCTGCTGCTGCGGCCCAGCCCGCGGGAGCGCGACGCGGGGGCAATGATGAACTTCAACATCGCCGTCATCCACGCCGGCGCAGCGGTGCAGGCAGAGGCGGCGGCGGCCGGGCCCGGGGGTCGGGCGCTCTACCCGGGCTTCGGCCGGGTGTACGGCTCCCTGGGGGAGAGCGTGGTCACCCAGTGGGGCTCCGCGAACGTCATCTGGCTACAGGTTGGGGAACGCCGCTCATTCAGCCACACTTGGAAGGAGCAGCCATTGTTCAACATCACCGCACTCGTCGCACGTCACGCTAACTCTCCTTGTTCACCCCCGTTTGTTCTCCTCTCTTACACCATTCCCTCCCCAAGGTGAACGACAGCAGCCCTAAGACGGTGCTGTCCCAGCTGTGTGAGCTTCTGGCCGCTCGGCCCCTGCAGGGTCTGGTTTACGAGGAGGAGAGCTCCACCCGCACGGCCTGGGGCCCTCTGGCCCCCATGCTGGAGTTTGTGTCGGCGCAAACGGGACTGCCCATAGTGGCTGTAGGAGGGGGAGCGGGGCTGGGGAGGATGCCACAGGTAGGAGGAGGGAGGTCGGGGTCGGGGTGGGTCCGGGGCACACCGTCCAGATCGGACCGCAGGGTTGTACGGTATACTAATGAATCAAAAACGCTTCCATACTGCTTCTGAAAAAAAATACCGGTACTCCCCCCCCCCCCCGGACCTTATGTCGAACAGGCACACTTAAAAGCAGAAACAGGATCATAGCTCTCGCTCTCGTTAGCCGTTTGGCGAGCTCGCGACTAACGTCCACCCGCAGCCGGCGGTGTTTTACCTACTTCTAAATCACAAATACAGTCATTTCTTGCAAGTATCATCCCTGCAGGACGAGGCTAAACATGCTTCACTACACCCAGGTAGGAGGAGGCGAGTCGGGGTCGGGGTGGGTCTGGGGCACACCGTCCAGCTCGGACCGCAGGGTTGTACAATATGCTAATGAATCAAAAACGCTACCATACTGCTTCTGGAAAAAAAATAACGGTACTTTTTTCCCCCCGGACCTTATGTCGAACAGGCACACTTACAAGCAGAAACAACGTGGAGATAGAAAAGGATAGAACGGACGCATTTTGGCTTAAAATCAAACGCTAAAGTTGAACGCGGCTAACGTCCATCCGCAGCCGGCGGTGTTTTACCTACTTCTAAATCACAAATACAGTCATTTCTTGCAAGTATCATCCCTGCAGGACGAGGCTAAACATGCTTCACTACACCCAGGTAGGAGGAGGCGGGTCGGGGTCGGGGTGGGTCTGGGGCACACCGTCCAGCTCGGACCGCAGGGTTGTACAATATGCTAATGAATCAAAAACGCTACCATACTGTTTCTGAAAAAAAAAAAAAAAAAAAAAAAAAACGGTACTTTTTTTTCCCCCCCGACCTTATGTCGAACAGGCACACTTACAAGCAGAAACAGTGTGGAGATAGAAAAGGATAGAATGGACGCATTTTGGCTTAAAATCAAACGCTAAAGTTGAACGCGGCTAACGTCCATCCGCAGCCGGCGGTGTTTTAGCTACTTCTTAATCACTAATCCTCGCCTCCACGGCGACAAATACAGTAATTTCTCACAAGTATCATCCCTGCAGGACGAGGACTAGCTAAACTTGCTTCACTACACCCAGGAAGGTCGGGGTCGGGGTGGGTCCGGGCGGGGCACACCGTCCAGCTCGGACCGCAGGGTTGTACAATATGCTAATGAATCAAAAACGCTACCATACTGCTTCTGGAAAAAAAATACCGGTACTTTTTTTCCCCCGGGCCTTATGTCGAACAGGCACACTTACAAGCAGAAACAGCGTGGAGATAGAAAAGGGTAGAACGGACGCATTTTGGCTTAAAAACAAAGGCTAAAGTTGAACGCGGCTAACGTCCATCCGCAGCCGGCGGTGTTTTAGCTACTTCTTAATCACTAATCCTCGCCTCCACGGCGACAAATACAGTCATTTCTCACAAGTATCATCCCTGCAGGACGAGGACTAGCTTAACTTGCTTCACTACACCCAGGAAGGTCGGGGTCGGGGTGGGTCCGGGCGGGGCACACCGTCCAGCTCGGACCGCTGGGTTGTACAATATGCTAATGAATCAAAAACGCTACCATACTGCTTCTGGAAAAAAAATACCGGTACTTTTTTTCCCCCGGACCTTATGTCGAACAGGCACACTTACAAGCAGAAACAATGTGGAGATAGAAAAGCGTAGAACGGACGCATTTTGGCTTAAAAACAAACGCTAAAGTTGAACGCGGCTAACATCCATCCGCAGCCGGCGGTGTTTTAGCTACTTCTAAATCACTAATCCTCGCCTCCACGGCGACAAATGAAGTCATTTCTCACAAGTATCATCCCTGCGGGGCGAGGACTAGCTTAACTTGCTTCACTACACCCAGGAAGGTCGGGGTCGGGGTGGGTCCGGGGCACACCGTCCAGCTCGGACCGCAGGGTTGTACGGTATACTAATGAATTAAAAACGCTACCATACTGCTTCTGGAAAAAAAATACCGGTACTTTTTTTTCCCCCGGACCTTATGTCGAACAGGCACACTTACAAGCAGAAACAACGTGGAGATAGAAAAGGATAGAACGGACGCATTTTGGCTTAAAAACAAACGCTAAAGTTGAACGCGGCTAACGTCCATCCGCAGCCGGCGGTGTTTTAGCTACTTCTTAATCACTAATCCTCGCCTCCACTGCGACAAATACAGTCATTTCTCACAAGTATCATCCCTGCAGGACGAGGACTAGCTTAACTTGCTTCACTACACCCAGGAGGGTCGGGGTGGGTCCGGGGCACACCGTCCAGCTCGGACCGCAGGGTTGTACAATATGCTAATGAATCAAAAACGCTACCATACTGCTTCTGGAAAAAAAATACCGGTACTTTTTTTCCCCCCGACCTTATGTCGAACAGGCACACATACAAGCAGAAACAACGTGGAGATAGAAAAGGGTAGAACGGACGCATTTTGGCTTAAAAACAAACGCTAAAGTTGAACGCGGCTAACGTCCATCCGCAGCCGGCGGTGTTTTAGCTACTTCTAAATCACTAATCTTCGCCTCCACGGCGACAAATGAAGTCATTTCTCACAAGTATCATCCCTGCAGGACGAGGACTAGCTAAACTTGCTTCACTACACCCAGGAAGGTCGGGGTCGGGGTGGGTCCGGGGCACACCGTCCAGCTCGGACAGCAGGGTTGTACGATATGATAATGAATCAAAAACGCTACCGTACTGCTTCTGGAAGAAAAATACCGGTACTTTTTTTCCCCCCGACCTTATGTCGAACAGGCACACTTAAAAGCAGAAACAGTGTGGAGATAGAAAAGGATAGAATGGACGCATTTTGGCTTAAAATCAAACGCTAAAGTTGAACGCGGCTAACGTCCATCCGCAGCCGGCGGTGTTTTAGCTACTTCTTAATCACTAATCCTCGCCTCCACGGCGACAAATACAGTAATTTCTCACAAGTATCATCCCTGCAGGACGAGGACTAGCTTAACTTGCTTCACTACACCCAGGAAGGTCGGGGTCGGGGTGGGTCCGGGGCACACCGTCCAGCTCGGACAGCAGGGTTGTACGATATGATAATGAATCAAAAACGCTACCATACTGCTTCTGGAAAAAAAATACCGGTACTTTTTTTCCCCCCGACCTTATGTCGAACAGGCACACTTACAAGCAGAAACAGTGTGGAAATAGAAAAGGATAGAACGGACTCATTTTGGTTTAAAAAAAAACGCTAAAGTTGAACACGGCTAACGTCCATCCGCAGCCGGCGGTGTTTTAGCCTCTTCCAAATCACTAATCCTCGCCTCCACGGCGACAAATGAAGTCATTTCTCACAAGTATCATCCCTGCAGGACGAGGACTAGCTTAACTTGCTTCACTACACCCAGGAAGGTCGGGGTCGGGGTGGGTCCGGGGCACACCGTCCAGCTCGGACCGCAGGGTTGTACGGTATACTAATGAATTAAAAACGCTACCATACTGCTTCTGGAAAAAAAATACCGGTACTTTTTTTTCCCCCGGACCTTATGTCGAACAGGCACACTTACAAGCAGAAACAACGTGGAGATAGAAAAGGATAGAACGGACGCATTTTGGCTTAAAAACAAACGCTAAAGTTGAACGCGGCTAACGTCCATCCGCAGCCGGCGGTGTTTTAGCTACTTCTTAATCACTAATCCTCGCCTCCACTGCGACAAATACAGTCATTTCTCACAAGTATCATCCCTGCAGGACGAGGACTAGCTTAACTTGCTTCACTACACCCAGGAGGGTCGGGGTGGGTCCGGGGCACACCGTCCAGCTCGGACCGCAGGGTTGTACAATATGCTAATGAATCAAAAACGCTACCATACTGCTTCTGGAAAAAAAATACCGGTACTTTTTTTCCCCCCGACCTTATGTCGAACAGGCACACATACAAGCAGAAACAACGTGGAGATAGAAAAGGGTAGAACGGACGCATTTTGGCTTAAAAACAAACGCTAAAGTTGAACGCGGCTAACGTCCATCCGCAGCCGGCGGTGTTTTAGCTACTTCTAAATCACTAATCTTCGCCTCCACGGCGACAAATGAAGTCATTTCTCACAAGTATCATCCCTGCAGGACGAGGACTAGCTTAACTTGCTTCACTACACCCAGGAAGGTCGGGGTCGGGGTGGGTCCGGGGCACACCGTCCAGCTCGGACCGCAGGGTTGTACAATATGCTAATGAGTCAAAAACGCTACCATACTGCTTCTGGAAAAAAAATACCGGTACTTTTTTTCCCTCGGACCTTATGTCGAACAGGCACACTTACAAGCAGAAACAATGTGGAGATAGAAAAGGGTAGAACGGACGCATTTTGGCTTAAAAACAAACGCTAAAGTTGAACGCGGCTAACGTCCATCCACAGCCGGCGGTGTTTTAGCTACTTCTTAATCACTAATCTTCGCCTCCACGGCGACAAATGAAGTCATTTCTCACAAGTATCATCCCTGCGGGGCGAGGACTAGCTTAACTTGCTTCACTACACCCAGGAAGGTCGGGGTCGGGGTGGGTCCGGGGCACACCGTCCAGCTCGGACAGCAGGGTTGTACGATATGATAATGAATCAAAAACGCTACCATACTGCTTCTGGAAAAAAAATACCGGTACTTTTTTTCCCCCCGACCTTATGTCGAACAGGCACACATACAAGCAGAAACAACGTGGAGATAGAAAAGGGTAGAACGGACGCATTTTGGCTTAAAAACAAACGCTAAAGTTGAACGCGGCTAACGTCCATCCGCAGCCGGCGGTGTTTTAGCTACTTCTAAATCACTAATCTTCGCCTCCACGGCGACAAATGAAGTCATTTCTCACAAGTATCATCCCTGCAGGACGAGGACTAGCTAAACTTGCTTCACTACACCCAGGAAGGTCGGGGTCGGGGTGGGTCCGGGGCACACCGTCCAGCTCGGACAGCAGGGTTGTACGATATGATAATGAATCAAAAACGCTACCGTACTGCTTCTGGAAAAAAAATACCGGTACTTTTTTTCCCCCCGACCTTATGTCGAACAGGCACACTTAAAAGCAGAAACAGTGTGGAGATAGAAAAGGATAGAATGGACGCATTTTGGCTTAAAATCAAACGCTAAAGTTGAACGCGGCTAACGTCCATCCGCAGCCGGCGGTGTTTTAGCTACTTCTTAATCACTAATCCTCGCCTCCACGGCGACAAATACAGTAATTTCTCACAAGTATCATCCCTGCAGGACGAGGACTAGCTTAACTTGCTTCACTACACCCAGGAAGGTCGGGGTCGGGGTGGGTCCGGGGCACACCGTCCAGCTCGGACAGCAGGGTTGTACGATATGATAATGAATCAAAAACGCTACCATACTGCTTCTGGAAAAAAAATACCGGTACTTTTTTTCCCCCCGACCTTATGTCGAACAGGCACACTTACAAGCAGAAACAGTGTGGAAATAGAAAAGGATAGAACGGACTCATTTTGGTTTAAAAAAAAACGCTAAAGTTGAACACGGCTAACGTCCATCCGCAGCCGGCGGTGTTTTAGCCTCTTCCAAATCACTAATCCTCGCCTCCACGGCGACAAATGAAGTCATTTCTCACAAGTATCATCCCTGCAGGACGAGGACTAGCTTAACTTGCTTCACTACACCCAGGAAGGTCGGGGTCGGGGTGGGTCCGGGGCACACCGTCCAGCTCGGACCGCAGGGTTGTACAATATGCTAATGAATTAAAAACGCTACTATACTGCTTCTGGAAAAAAAATACCGGTACTTTTTTTTCCCCCGGACCTTATGTCGAACAGGCACACTTACAAGCAGAAACAACGTGGAGATAGAAAAGGATAGAACGGACGCATTTTGGCTTAAAAACAAACGCTAAAGTTGAACGCGGCTAACGTCCATCCGCAGCCGGCGGTGTTTTAGCTACTTCTTAATCACTAATCCTCGCCTCCACTGCGACAAATACAGTCATTTCTCACAAGTATCATCCCTGCAGGACGAGGACTAGCTTAACTTGCTTCACTACACCCAGGAGGGTCGGGGTGGGTCCGGGGCACACCGTCCAGCTCGGACCGCAGGGTTGTACAATATGCTAATGAATCAAAAACGCTACCATACTGCTTCTGGAAAAAAAATACCGGTACTTTTTTTCCCCCCGACCTTATGTCGAACAGGCACACATACAAGCAGAAACAACGTGGAGATAGAAAAGGGTAGAACGGACGCATTTTGGCTTAAAAACAAACGCTAAAGTTGAACGCGGCTAACGTCCATCCGCAGCCGGCGGTGTTTTAGCTACTTCTAAATCACTAATCTTCGCCTCCACGGCGACAAATGAAGTCATTTCTCACAAGTATCATCCCTGCAGGACGAGGACTAGCTTAACTTGCTTCACTACACCCAGGAAGGTCGGGGTCGGGGTGGGTCCGGGGCACACCGTCCAGCTCGGACCGCAGGGTTGTACAATATGCTAATGAGTCAAAAACGCTACCATACTGCTTCTGGAAAAAAAATACCGGTACTTTTTTTCCCTCGGACCTTATGTCGAACAGGCACACTTACAAGCAGAAACAATGTGGAGATAGAAAAGGGTAGAACGGACGCATTTTGGCTTAAAAACAAACGCTAAAGTTGAACGCGGCTAACGTCCATCCACAGCCGGCGGTGTTTTAGCTACTTCTTAATCACTAATCTTCGCCTCCACGGCGACAAATGAAGTCATTTCTCACAAGTATCATCCCTGCGGGGCGAGGACTAGCTTAACTTGCTTCACTACACCCAGGAAGGTCGGGGTCGGGGTGGGTCCGGGGCACACCGTCCAGCTCGGACAGCAGGGTTGTACGATATGATAATGAATCAAAAACGCTACCATACTGCTTCTGGAAAAAAAATACCGGTACTTTTTTTCCCCCCGACCTTATGTCGAACAGGCACACATACAAGCAGAAACAACGTGGAGATAGAAAAGGGTAGAACGGACGCATTTTGGCTTAAAAACAAACGCTAAAGTTGAACGCGGCTAACGTCCATCCGCAGCCGGCGGTGTTTTAGCTACTTCTAAATCACTAATCTTCGCCTCCACGGCGACAAATGAAGTCATTTCTCACAAGTATCATCCCTGCAGGACGAGGACTAGCTAAACTTGCTTCACTACACCCAGGAAGGTCGGGGTCGGGGTGGGTCCGGGGCACACCGTCCAGCTCGGACAGCAGGGTTGTACGATATGATAATGAATCAAAAACGCTACCGTACTGCTTCTGGAAAAAAAATACCGGTACTTTTTTTCCCCCCGACCTTATGTCGAACAGGCACACTTAAAAGCAGAAACAGTGTGGAGATAGAAAAGGATAGAATGGACGCATTTTGGCTTAAAATCAAACGCTAAAGTTGAACGCGGCTAACGTCCATCCGCAGCCGGCGGTGTTTTAGCTACTTCTTAATCACTAATCCTCGCCTCCACGGCGACAAATACAGTAATTTCTCACAAGTATCATCCCTGCAGGACGAGGACTAGCTTAACTTGCTTCACTACACCCAGGAAGGTCGGGGTCGGGGTGGGTCCGGGGCACACCGTCCAGCTCGGACAGCAGGGTTGTACGATATGATAATGAATCAAAAACGCTACCATACTGCTTCTGGAAAAAAAATACCGGTACTTTTTTTCCCCCCGACCTTATGTCGAACAGGCACACTTACAAGCAGAAACAGTGTGGAAATAGAAAAGGATAGAACGGACTCATTTTGGTTTAAAAAAAAACGCTAAAGTTGAACACGGCTAACGTCCATCCGCAGCCGGCGGTGTTTTAGCCTCTTCCAAATCACTAATCCTCGCCTCCACGGCGACAAATGAAGTCATTTCTCACAAGTATCATCCCTGCAGGACGAGGACTAGCTTAACTTGCTTCACTACACCCAGGAAGGTCGGGGTCGGGGTGGGTCCGGGGCACACCGTCCAGCTCGGACCGCAGGGTTGTACGGTATACTAATGAATTAAAAACGCTACCATACTGCTTCTGGAAAAAAAATACCGGTACTTTTTTTTCCCCCGGACCTTATGTCGAACAGGCACACTTACAAGCAGAAACAACGTGGAGATAGAAAAGGATAGAACGGACGCATTTTGGCTTAAAAACAAACGCTAAAGTTGAACGCGGCTAACGTCCATCCGCAGCCGGCGGTGTTTTAGCTACTTCTTAATCACTAATCCTCGCCTCCACTGCGACAAATACAGTCATTTCTCACAAGTATCATCCCTGCAGGACGAGGACTAGCTTAACTTGCTTCACTACACCCAGGAGGGTCGGGGTGGGTCCGGGGCACACCGTCCAGCTCGGACCGCAGGGTTGTACAATATGCTAATGAATCAAAAACGCTACCATACTGCTTCTGGAAAAAAAATACCGGTACTTTTTTTCCCCCCGACCTTATGTCGAACAGGCACACATACAAGCAGAAACAACGTGGAGATAGAAAAGGGTAGAACGGACGCATTTTGGCTTAAAAACAAACGCTAAAGTTGAACGCGGCTAACGTCCATCCGCAGCCGGCGGTGTTTTAGCTACTTCTAAATCACTAATCTTCGCCTCCACGGCGACAAATGAAGTCATTTCTCACAAGTATCATCCCTGCAGGACGAGGACTAGCTTAACTTGCTTCACTACACCCAGGAAGGTCGGGGTCGGGGTGGGTCCGGGGCACACCGTCCAGCTCGGACCGCAGGGTTGTACAATATGCTAATGAGTCAAAAACGCTACCATACTGCTTCTGGAAAAAAAATACCGGTACTTTTTTTCCCTCGGACCTTATGTCGAACAGGCACACTTACAAGCAGAAACAATGTGGAGATAGAAAAGGGTAGAACGGACGCATTTTGGCTTAAAAACAAACGCTAAAGTTGAACGCGGCTAACGTCCATCCACAGCCGGCGGTGTTTTAGCTACTTCTTAATCACTAATCTTCGCCTCCACGGCGACAAATGAAGTCATTTCTCACAAGTATCATCCCTGCGGGGCGAGGACTAGCTTAACTTGCTTCACTACACCCAGGAAGGTCGGGGTCGGGGTGGGTCCGGGGCACACCGTCCAGCTCGGACAGCAGGGTTGTACGATATGATAATGAATCAAAAACGCTACCATACTGCTTCTGGAAAAAAAATACCGGTACTTTTTTTCCCCCCGACCTTATGTCGAACAGGCACACATACAAGCAGAAACAACGTGGAGATAGAAAAGGGTAGAACGGACGCATTTTGGCTTAAAAACAAACGCTAAAGTTGAACGCGGCTAACGTCCATCCGCAGCCGGCGGTGTTTTAGCTACTTCTAAATCACTAATCTTCGCCTCCACGGCGACAAATGAAGTCATTTCTCACAAGTATCATCCCTGCAGGACGAGGACTAGCTAAACTTGCTTCACTACACCCAGGAAGGTCGGGGTCGGGGTGGGTCCGGGGCACACCGTCCAGCTCGGACAGCAGGGTTGTACGATATGATAATGAATCAAAAACGCTACCGTACTGCTTCTGGAAAAAAAATACCGGTACTTTTTTTCCCCCCGACCTTATGTCGAACAGGCACACTTAAAAGCAGAAACAGTGTGGAGATAGAAAAGGATAGAATGGACGCATTTTGGCTTAAAATCAAACGCTAAAGTTGAACGCGGCTAACGTCCATCCGCAGCCGGCGGTGTTTTAGCTACTTCTTAATCACTAATCCTCGCCTCCACGGCGACAAATACAGTAATTTCTCACAAGTATCATCCCTGCAGGACGAGGACTAGCTTAACTTGCTTCACTACACCCAGGAAGGTCGGGGTCGGGGTGGGTCCGGGGCACACCGTCCAGCTCGGACAGCAGGGTTGTACGATATGATAATGAATCAAAAACGCTACCATACTGCTTCTGGAAAAAAAATACCGGTACTTTTTTTCCCCCCGACCTTATGTCGAACAGGCACACTTACAAGCAGAAACAGTGTGGAAATAGAAAAGGATAGAACGGACTCATTTTGGTTTAAAAAAAAACGCTAAAGTTGAACACGGCTAACGTCCATCCGCAGCCGGCGGTGTTTTAGCCTCTTCCAAATCACTAATCCTCGCCTCCACGGCGACAAATGAAGTCATTTCTCACAAGTATCATCCCTGCAGGACGAGGACTAGCTTAACTTGCTTCACTACACCCAGGAAGGTCGGGGTCGGGGTGGGTCCGGGGCACACCGTCCAGCTCGGACCGCAGGGTTGTACGGTATACTAATGAATTAAAAACGCTACCATACTGCTTCTGGAAAAAAAATACCGGTACTTTTTTTTCCCCCGGACCTTATGTCGAACAGGCACACTTACAAGCAGAAACAACGTGGAGATAGAAAAGGATAGAACGGACGCATTTTGGCTTAAAAACAAACGCTAAAGTTGAACGCGGCTAACGTCCATCCGCAGCCGGCGGTGTTTTAGCTACTTCTTAATCACTAATCCTCGCCTCCACTGCGACAAATACAGTCATTTCTCACAAGTATCATCCCTGCAGGACGAGGACTAGCTTAACTTGCTTCACTACACCCAGGAGGGTCGGGGTGGGTCCGGGGCACACCGTCCAGCTCGGACCGCTGGGTTGTAAAATATGCTAATGAATCAAAAACGCTACCATACTGCTTCTGGAAAAAAAATACCGGTACTTTTTTTCCCCCGGACCTTATGTCGAACAGGCACACTTACAAGCAGAAACAACGTGGAGATAGAAAAGGATAGAACGGACGCATTTTGGCTTAAAAACAAACGCTAAAGTTGAACACGGCTAACGTCCATCCGCAGCCGGCGGTGTTTTAGCTACTTCTAAATCACTAATCTTCGCCTCCACGGCGACAAATGAAGTCATTTCTCACAAGTATCATCCCTGCAGGAAGAGGACTAGCTTAACTTGCTTCACTACACCCAGGAAGGTCGGGGTCGGGGTGGGTCCGGGGCACACCGTCCAGCTCGGACCACAGGGTTGTACGGTATACTAATGAATTAAAAACGCTACTATACTGCTTCTGGAAAAAAAATACCGGTACTTATTTTATTTTTTTCCCCGGACCTTATGTCGAACAGGCACACTTACAAGCAGAAACAGTGTGGGGATAGAAAATGGTAGAACGGACGCATTTTGGCTTAAAAACAAAAGTTAAAGTTGAAGCTACGAACACTGACCAAATACAAGTGCCGTATATGGTTGATACTACAATATTTTGTCGTTTTTATTGTTTATAAACCCTTGGAACACGTCTTTGATTTCCTCCATGTACCATGATCACTGGAGGACTAGAGGAAAATAAACGGCTAAGCATGCTACACACGCACTGAAGCTTACGGCTAGAGCGTTAATGTAAAGTAGGAGTGATCCATCGATATATAGTATAGTGTCAGCATGTCTGTGATTTTCAAAATCTGGGAAGTGGTGCGCCAAATAATCCCTAGATTGAATATCCAAACACAGTGTGACTGTTCAAACCGTGTGTAATGTTACAGAGGCCAAAAAAAATATTTTTATTTTGTTGCAAAAATTGTGTGTAGTATTCAATAGCACACATTTCATGCATTTATGTAAATACTAGCAAATATTTTTAAAAAAATGTTTTGTTTTCTGATTTTCGATTGTATTGCGATTCTTATTGGTAACGATTCTTGAAAAAAAAAAATCAATTTAATTTTATTTATATACTTTACAAAATCATACAAAGTTGGGGTGTCAAAAATTTTTTTGGAATTAATTTGTAACGATTCTTGATTAGTAAAAAAAAAATCGAACATCTGTTTAAAAAAAAAAAAAAAAAAAAAAAATATATATATATATATATATATATATATATATATATATATATATATATATATATATATATATATATATATATATATATATATATATATATATATATATATATATATGGGTCAGGAAATCACAGAGGCTATTTCATCCCTACAAGCCTATTTCGCAAGTTTTACTGCTCTTTCAGGGAAGGTGAAGAGCAGGGAAATCTGCAAAACAGGCTTGTAGGGATGAAAAAGCCTCTGTGTTTTCCTGACCCAATTTATATATATATATATATATATATATATATATATATATATATATATATATATATATATATATATATATATATATATATATATTTTAGTAATATAGACATTTATTAGAGCTATTTATCTATTTTATGGAGGAATTTAGTTCATCATTGAACTGGCACCCAATGTTATTGAAAAGTATTGATTTTGAATTGGGAATCGTTTTGAATCGAAAATTGATTCTGAATCAAATCGTAATCCCCAGGAATCGAATCGATATATTATGTGTACCCCTTTCAGATTTTTTTAATTTTTAATTTTTTTTTTTTTTTTTTTCAAACCTTTAGGGCTCTTTTTGAAGTTTGCTCCCATGTATTAATTTATTTTATTTTTTATTTTTTTCAACGCTTAAATCTTAAGATCAACTTTTTCAGTTTTTATTTCCAAGTTTTTTTTTTCATTTTTTACGACCGTTTTGCCAAAAATTTTATTTTATGGCAAATACAAACCAAATATAAAATGTGCCAAAAATTCCCAGCATTGATTTTGATTCATTATTATTTTTCAGCAATGGCTTTTATTTTATTTTATTTTTTTTAACTCCAACAAAACATTTTCGGTATCCAAAAGCCCATCATAAAATTGTTTAAAATAATTTGTGTATATATATATATATATATATATATATATATATATATATATATTTAATTTTTTTAAATTTATTTTTATTTTTTTTACTTTCAACGTGCAAGTCTCTAGATTAACTTCAGATTTACCCGTTGATTATAAGTAAAACAAAAATTAGTATTTGTTTTATGTCTTTTTTCTTTTTCAAAAATGTTTCTACATGGTAAACACACAAAAATATACAATATTTCCCTCAAAAATATGTCAAAGTGGAATATTCGATGTGAAGTAAAACGGAACCTTCTATAGACCAATAATTTGTAACAACATTGATTTTGATACATTATTATATTTTGAGCCATGACAGTTTTTATTTGAGTCAAAAATTGCAATTTTTTCCATTACATTTCATCCGTTTGCTCTTGTATTCCACTTTTTGTGTATCTATTTTTTTAAAACATTTTTTAAAGGATGTGCTGGAATGTTAAAAAAAATGAGCTGTGGGCTACAAATGGCCACACTGCCTCAAAACATTCACATGTTGCACAATGAGATGTAAGCATGGATTAAAGTGTACATTCCTAAAACATAACATTACAGTTTGTATATCAATTTCTGCAAAATAACAAAATAATATGACAAATAAATGACGGTAGAACACGCACACACCGGATTGAGGAGCGTGGGTGTACACCACTTGTTTGTGTCGCCGTAAAAAAGAGGTATTAAACTCCCAAAACCGCCACACCCACGGTGTTAATGACCTGGATTGTCGGCGTGTGAGCCGCATCATGGTGTAACGACCTGGCACTGGCACTTGACGTGTGGTGTTGGAGTTGTCCCACTTTTTGTGTGGCCGTAAACACACCGCTGGCTGAGTCTGAGTGCGTCTGTTGGCGCAAGTGAGGGGGTGAGAGCGATACTGCTGCTGATATGCCAGATGACAGAGTTGGTGGGCTTTGTTTTAACTTGCTAGCAGTTCATGAAGATAAGGCCATGACACAGTAAGTTGAATGATGCGGACACGTTTGTTACTGGATACTTTCTAATACGCTTCTGCCTTGGAGACTAAGTATGTGTAAGTAATATGTATTTATAAGTATTTGGTACTTGTTTATATCGACAAATGTGCAGCAATATTGTTAAACGATTATTTCGTACGACTAGCTTGCGTGCTAGTGTGTGCTTAGCTGTTTCGTAGCAGCTAGCTCCTAGTAGCCCATAGCCTAGCGTGCTTGCCTTTTGTAAAGGACTTGGCTAAAATAGAAGAAAAAACTGACATTGTGTTCACTGAGTTCTAAGTAAACATGCTGCAGGACTGCTTGTATCGGACATGATATCACATGTTGACATGTTGTATCGGACATGATATCACATGTTGTATCAGACATGATATCACATGTCGGCATGTTGTATCGGGCATGATATCACATGTCGGCATGTTGTATCGGGCATGATATCACATGTCGGCATGTTGTATCGGGCATGATATCACATGTCGACATGTTGTATCTGACATGATATCACATGTCGACATGTTGTATCAGACACGATATCACATGTCCACATGTTGTATCGGACATTATATCACATGTCGACATGTTGTATCGGACTTGTTATCACATGTCGACATATTTTATCGGACATAATGTCCGACATTTACGTGTCCAATCGGATGTGATACCACACGTTTACGTGTTGCATCGGACAGGATATCACACGTTTATAGGTTGAAAAATTTACATAATGACTTACATAAAGACTTAGGTAAATAGTTACGTAAAGACTTACTTAAAGACATACGTAATGAATTACGTACAGACTTACAAAAATACCTACGTAAAGAGTAAAGACTTACGTAAATACTTACTTAAAGACTTATGTAAAGACGTACGTAAAGAATTACGGACGGACTTACATAAAAACTTTACTTAAAGACTTACAAAAAGACTTAGGTAAAGTATGAAGCAAAGACTTAGGTAAAGACTTATGTAAAGACTTACGTAAAGACGTATGTAAAGAATTACGCACGGACTTACATACAGACTTACATACAGACTTACATACAGACTTACATACAGACTTACATACAGACTTACATACAGACTTACTTAAAGACTTACAAAAAGACTTACGTAAAGACTTAGGTAGAGACTTATGTAAATACTTACATAAAGATTTACGCAAAGACTTACGTAGACTTACAAAAAGACTTATGTAAAGACCTATGTAAAGAGTAAAGACTTACTTAAATACTTACGTAAAGACTCACTTAAAGACGTACATAAAGACTCATGTAAATACTTAAATACTTATTTAAAGAGTTATGTAAAGACTTATGAAAAGATTTACGAAAAAACTTGCGTAAATAATTACGTAAATAATTACATAAAGACTTCGGTAAAGAATTATGCAAAGACTTTGGTAAAGACTTACGTAAAGAATCATGTAAATACTTACGTAAATACTTATGTAAAGACTTATGTAAAGACTTATTTAAATAATTAAGCAAATACTTATGTAAAGACTTACTTCAAGACTTCTGTAAATACTTACGTAAAGACTTCTGTAAATACTTACGTAAAGACTTACATAAAGACTTATGGAAATAATTAAGTAAATAATTATGTAAAGGCTTACGTAAAGACGTACGTAAAGACGTACGTAAAGACTTATGTAAATGATTAAGTAAACAATTATGTAAAGACTTACGTAAAGACTTATGTAAATAATTAAGTAAAAAATTATGTAAAGACTTACGTAAAGACTTATGTAAAGACTTGCGTAAAGACTTACGTAAAGACGTACATAAAGACCTACGTAAATAATTATGTAAAGACTTACGTAAAGACTTACATAAAGACTTATGTAAATAATTAAGTAAATAATTATGTAAAGACTTACGTAAAGACTTATGTAAAGACTTATGTAAAGACTTATTTAAATGATTAAGTAAAAAATGATGTAAAGACTTATGTAAAGACTTACGTAAAGACGTACATAAAGACATACGTAAAGAATTATGTAGACTTATGTAAATAAGTAAATAATTATGCAAAGACTTACGTAAAGTATGTAAAAAATTACGTAAAGACTTATGTAAATAAGTAAAGAATGATGTAAAGACTTACATAAAGACTTATGTAAATACTTACGTAAATACTTGCGTAAAGACTTATGTAAATACTTCCGTAAAGATTTGCGTAAAGACTTGTGTAAAGACTTATGTAAATAATTAAGTAAATAATTATGTAAAGACTTCCGTAAAGACTTACATAAAGACTTACGTAAAGATGTACCTAAAGAATTACGTAAAGACTTACGTAAAGATCTACGTAAAGACTTATGTAAATAATTAAGTAAAGAATTATGTAAGTATGTACGTAAAGACTTATGTAAATAATTAAGTAAAGAATTATGTAAAGACTTACGTAAAGACGTAAGAAAATAATGATGTGAAGACTTACGTAAATACTTACGTAAAGACTTACGTCAATAATTAAGTAAAGAGCGGTCACCTGCTGCTCAGCCAAAATGTGAACTTTTGATGAACTCCTTGTAAAAGTTGTGTTGTAGAAACACTCCTCCCATCTGCTGCCAGCATCCAAGATGTTGGAGCCCTGCAGCCGCTGTTGTGCATTAATGACGTGTGGGGGGCCGAGAGAGCTGGAAGTGTTGTGGGATGCCTTCACACTTGTCCGTGCAGGTTCCCCCCACCCGCAGATCACAAGTGGGGCCCTATTTTTACATGAAGAAGCACACCTAAAATGTTCATTATTGAACGACATTTGACATATTCCTAGCACCTTCCTGCTCCGTCACTGATATTTAGGAGAATCTACCTGATTACTTTCACTGTCTCTGGCTCTGTTTAAACCCTTTTCTTTTTGCTCTTAAAGTGCTCCTAACATATTTTCTAAGTTTGTAAAAAACAACCAAAACATGTTTTTGGGGGTAAGATATCGATTGTGGTATCAACCGTATATTGATACTTTACTTGGTACCGTTCATATTGATCCACCCACCCCTGTTTACACTGGAGAGCTCTAGCTTAGCGGTTAGTAGGAGTGTGAATCTTTGGGCACCAAACAATTTGATTCGATTCTTAAGGGTAACGAATCGATTCAGAATCGATTCTCGATTCAAAAGCAATGTTGTTTTTTTTAATAACATTGGATGGCAGTTCTATGATTAACTCCATTCCTCCATAACATAAATAAACAGCTCTTATACATTTCTATATTACTTAAGATAAACCTATTTTTGTTTGATAAAATTCTACCCACAAATTTAATAAAGAGGATATATATATATTTTAATTTTTACATTTTTTAAAATTATTTTCTTTAATTTTTTTTTTTTCTTTTTCTTTTTGATCAATTAATATTCGTTACAAATAAGAATTGCGATTCATTTGAAAATCTAAATTTTTTTGAACAGCTTCAGCGGTTGGCATGCCTTAGTGCAGTGGTCCCCAACCACCGGGCCGCGGCCCGGTACCGGTCCGTGGACCGATTGGTACCGGACTGCGGCCGCACAAAAAATAAAAAATAAAAATAAAAAATAAAATAAAAATTATATTTTTATTTTTTATTTTTTATTAAATCAACATAAAAAACACAATATATACATTTTATATAAATATACATCAATACAGTCTGCAGGGATACAGTCCGTTAGCACACATGATTGTATTTCTTTATGACGGGGGAAAAAAAAAAAAAAAAAAAAAAAAAAAAAAAAAAAATACTACCCCCCCCCCCCGGTCCGTGGGACACATTTTCAAGCAAGTAAAAAAATGTTGGGGACCACTGCCTTAGTGTATTCTTCTGCCCACCTGTTGTGTAGCATGTTTAGCTAGGCCTCATCCTCCAGTGATAATGTACTTGTTAGAAACAGCCTATTAGCCACAGGTGGCTAGCTGGGATGCTACATTGCGTTGAGGATTAATTTACCCGACATGCTGTGCATAAAGTAAGCATGAGAAAGTAACCATATTAAGAAATATTACGTAATGCTAGCATTACTCGTTTAAAGACTTCATGGATGCTCCTCCCCCTTCTAAGCTTGACAAGCGCCTCTGTAAAAAAATCGAACATTGCATTAGGGATGTAGCATTTTTATATCATCGTTATTGTCGGTTATCGATGCTTGCACAGCTTGTAGATTCCGTGTACATAATTCATATCGTAGTTGCTCGGACAGCAATGTGTTCCGATCGGGACGTTAATGTCTCTTGTTTTCATGTTAGCAACTAGCTTCGGCAATAAAATGAGCTGCATCGACAATCCGTGAGTTTAGCAGCGTCGTCAAACACGTTTCAGCGCGGTTTATCGTGAATTACGTACAGAATTACAGAAAGATTTACTTAAAGACTTACAAAAATACGTATGTAAAGACTTAGGTGAAGAAGGCCCTGTGATGAGGTGGCGAATTGTCCAGGGTGTACCCCGCCTTCCGCCCGAATGCAGCTGAGAGGCTCCGCCCCCCAGCCCCCCCAGCCACCTCCTGCGACCCCAAAAAGGACAAGCGGTAGAAAATGGATGGATGGACTTCGGTAAAGACTTACGTAAAGACTGACATAAAGACTTACTTAAAGACTTAGAAAATTACTTCTTCATAAGTATTTACGTAATTATTTATGTAATTCACTACCTAAGTCTTTACATAAGTCTTTAATTAAGTCTTTACGTAAGTATTGAAGTCTTTACATAAGTCTTTAAGTAAGTCTTTACATCAGTCTTTACGTAAGTCTTTACGTAAGTCTTTACATAAGTCTTTACATAAGTCTTTACTTAAGTCTTTACGTAAGTATTGAAGTCTTTACATAAGTCTTTAAGTAAGTCTTTACATCAGTCTTTACGTAAGTCTTTACGTAAGTCTTTACATAAGTCTTTACATAAGTCTTTACTTAAGTCTTTACGTAAGTATTGAAGTCTTTACATAAGTCTTTAAGTAAGTCTTTACATCAGTCTTTACGTAAGTCTTTACGTAAGTCTTTACATAAGTCTTTACATAAGTATTTTAGTACGTCTTTACATAAGTATTTTAGTAAGTATTTAAGTCTTTACATACGTCTTTAAGTAAGTCGTTACGTAAGTCTTTACGTAAGTATTGAAGTCTTTACATAAGTCTTTAAGTAAGTCTTTACATCAGTCTTTACGTAAGTCTTTACATAAGTCTTTACATAAGTATTTTAGTACGTCTTTACATAAGTATTTTAGTAAGTATTTAAGTCTTTAAGTAAGTCTTTACGTAAGTCTTTACGTAAGTCTTTAAGTAAGTCTTTACATCAGTCTTTAAGTAAGTCTTTACATCAGTCTTTATGTAAGTCTTTACATAAGTCTTTATGTAGGTCTTTAAGTAAGTCTTTACGTAAGTCTTTACATAAGTCTTTACATAAGTCTTTACGTAAGTCTTTTAGTAAGTCTTTACGTAAGTCTTTTAGTAAGTATTTAAGTCTTTACATGAGTCTTTAAGTAAGTCTTTACATACAGTAAGTCTTTAAGTAAGTCTTTACATGAGTCATTAAGTAAGTCTTTACATACAGTATGTCTTTTAGTAAGTCTTTAAGTAAGTCTTTACATACAGTAAGTCTTTAAGTAAGTCTTTAAGTAAGTCTTTACATGAGTCTTTAAGTAAGTCTTTACATACAGTATGTCTTTAAGTAAGTCTTTAAGTAAGTCTTTAAGTAAGTCTTTAAGTCTTTATGTAAGTCTTTAAGTAAGTATTTAAGTAAGTCTTTAAGTCTTTACGTAAGTGTTTATGTAAGTCTTTACGTAAGTCTTTAAGTAAGTCTTTACTTACAGTAAGTCTTTAAGTAAGTCTTTACTTACAGTAAGTCTTTAAATAAGTATTTTAAGTAATTCTTTACATACTCTTTAAGTAATTCTTTACATACGTTTTTTTGTAAGTCTTTACATAAGTCTTTACATAAGTCTTTACGTAAGTCTTTTAGTAAGTCTTTACGTAAGTCTTTTAGTAAGTATTTAAGTCTTTACATGAGTCTTTAAGTACGTCTTTACATACAGTAAGTCTTTAAGTAAGTCTTTAAGTAAGTCTTTAAGTAAGTCTTTAAGTAAGTATTTAAGTAAGTCTTTAAGTCTTTACGTAAGTGTTTACATAAGTCTTTATGTAAGTCTTTACGTAAGTCTTTAAGTAAGTCTTTACTTACAGTAAGTCTTTAAGTAAGTCTTTACATGCAGTAAGTCTTTAAACAAGTCTTTTAAGTAATTCTTTACATAATCTTTAAGTAAGTCTTCACATACGTTTTTTGTAAGTCTTTACATAAGTCTTTACGTAAGTCTTTTAGTAAGTATTTAAGTCTTTAAATGAGTCTTTAAGTAAGTCTTTACATACAGTAAGTCTTTAAGAAAGTCTTTAAGTAAGTCTTTACATGAATCTTTAAGTCTTTACTTACAGTATGTCTTTTAGTAAGTCTTTAAGTAAGTCTTTACATGCGTCTTTAAGTAAGTCTTTACATGAGTCTTTAAGTAAGTCTTTAAGTAAGTCTTTAAGTAAGTCTTTACATGAGTCTTTAAGTAAGTCTTTACATACAGTATGTCTTTTAGTAAGTCTTTAAGTAAGTCTTTACATACAGTAAGTCTTTAAGTAAGTCTTTAAGTAAATCTTTACATGAGTCTTTACATACAGTATGTCTTTTAGTAAGTCTTTAAGTAAGTCTTTACATACAGTAAGTCTTTAAGTAAGTCTTTAAATAAATCTTTACATGAGTCTTTAAGTAAGTCTTTACATACAGTAAGTCTTTAAGTAAGTCTTTACATGAGTCTTTAAGTAAGTCTTTAAGTAAGTCTTTAAGTAAGTCTTT
>NC_084741.1:12835614-12845614 GCF_033978785.1 Entelurus aequoreus
TATCTTGTGCGATACAAGCAGTCCTGCAGAGGTTTTACTTGTATGTGATATTGTGTGCGATACAAACAGTCCTGCAGCATGTTTACTTGTGTGTGATATCATGTGCGGTACAAGCAGTCCTAAAGCGTGTTTACTTGTGTTGTGATATCATGTGCGATACAAGCAGTCCTGCAGCATGTTTCCTTGTGTTGTGATATCATGTGTGATACAAGCAGTTTTGCAGAGTGTTTACTTGTTTGTGATATCATGTGTGATACAAGCAGTCCTGCAGTGTGTTTACTTGTGTGATATCATGTGCGATACAAGCAGTCCTGCAACGTGTTTACTTGTGTGTGATATCATGTGGGGTACAAGCAGTCCTACAGCATGTTTACTTGTGTGTGATATCATGTGCGATACAAGAAGTCCTGCAACGTGTTTACTTGTGTTGTGATATCATGTGTGATACAAGCAGTTTTGCAGAGTGCTTACTTGTTTGTGATATCATGTGCGATACAAAAAGTAATGTTGCTTGTTTTTCTGTGTGTGATATCATGTGCGATACAAGCAGTCCGGCAGAGGTTTTACTTGTATGTAATATTGTGTGCAATACAAACAGTCCTGCAGCATGTTTACTTGTGTGTGATACCATGTGCGATACAAGCAGTCCTGGAAGGTGTTTACTTTTGTGTGATATCATGTATGATACAAGCAGTCCTGCAGAGGTTTTACTTGTATGTGATATTGTGTGCGATACAAGCAGTCCTGCAGCATGTTTACTTGTGTGTGATATCATGTGCGACACAAGCAGCCCTGCAGCATGTTTACTTGTGTGTGATATCATGTGCGATACAAGCAGTCCTGCAGAGGTTTTACTTGTGTTGTGATATCATGTGTGATACAAGCAGTTTTGCAGCTGAAGATGATATTGATTTACCTTGTGTGTGATATCATGTGCGATACAAGCAGTCCTGGAAGGTGTTTACTTTGTGTGATAACATGTATGATACAAGCAGTCCTGCAGAGGTTTTACTTGTATGTGATATTGTGTGCAATACAAACAGTCCTGCAGCATGTTTACTTGTGTGTGATATCATGTGCGATACAAGCAGTCATGGAAGGTGTTTACTTTGTGTGATATCATGTGCGATACAAGCAGTCCTGCAGAGGTTTTACTTGTATGTAATATTGTGTGCAATACAAACAGTCCTGCAGCATGTTTACTTGCGTGTGATACCATGTGTGGTACAAGCAGTCCTGGAAGGTGTTTACTTTTGTGTGATATCATGTATGATACAAGCAGTCCTGCAGAGGTTTTACTTGTATGTGATATTGTGTGCGATACAAGCAGTCCTGCAGCATGTTTACTTGTGTGTGATAGCATGTGCGATACAAGCAGCCCTGCAGCATGTTTACTTGTGTGTGATATCATGTGCGATACAAGCAGTCCTGCAGCGTGTTTACTTGTGTTGTGATATCATGTGTGATACAAGCAGTTTTGCAGCTGAAGATGATATTGATTTACCTTGTGTGTGATATCATGTGCGATACAAGCAGTCCTGGAAGGTGTTTACTTTTGTGTGATATCATGTGCGATACAAGCAGTCCTGCAGAGGTTTTACTTGTATGTGATATTGTGTGCGATACAAGCAGTCCTGCAGCATGTTTACTTGTGTGTGATATAATTTGCGATACAAGCAGCCCTGCAGCATGTTTACTTGTGTGTGATATTATGTGCGATACAAGCAGTCCTGCACCGTGTTTACTTGTGTTGTGATATCATGTGTGATACAAGCAGTTTTGCAGCTGAAGATGATATTGATTTACCTTGTGTGTGATATGTGCGATACAAGCAGTCCTGGAAGGTGTTTACTTTGTGTGATATCATGTATGATACAAGCAGTCCTGCAGAGGTTTTACTTGTATGTGATATTCTGTGCAATACAAACAGTCCTGCAGTATGTTTACTTGTGTGTGATATCATGTGCGATACAAGCAGTCATGGAAGGTGTTTACTTTGTGTGATATCATGTACGATACAAGCATTCCTGCAGAGGTTTTACTTGTATGTGATATTGTGTGCGATACAAACAGTCCTGCAGCATGTTTACTTGTGTGTGACATCATGTGCGATACAAGCAGTCCTGGAAGGTGTTTACTTTTGTGTGATGTCATGTACGATACAAGCAGTCCTGCAGAGGTTTTACTTGTATGTGATATTGTGTGCGATACAAGCAGTCCTACAGCATGTTTATTTGTGTATGATATCATGTGCGGTACAAGCAGTCCTACAGCATGTTAACTTGTGTGTGATATCATGTGCGATACAAGCAGTCCTGCAGCATGTTTACTTGTGTTGTGATATCATTTGTGATACAAGCAGTTTTGCAGAGTGTTTACTTGTTTGTGATTGCATGTGCGATACAAAAAGTAATGTTGCTTGTTTTTCTGTGTGTGATATCATGTGCGATACAAGCAGTCCTGCAGCGTGTTTACTTGTTTGTGATATCATGTGCGGGACAAGCAGTTCTGCAGCGTATTTACTTGTGTTTGATATCATGTGTTGTACAAGCAGTCTTGTGTGCAAAATCATGTCAGATACAGGCAGTACTGCAGCGTGTTTACTTGTGTGTGATATCATGTACGATACAAGCAGTCCTGTAGAGTGTTTACTTGTGTGTGATATCATATGCCATACAAGCAGTCCTGCAGAGTGTTTACTTTTGTGTGATATCATGTGTGATACAAGCAGTCCTGCAGAGTGTTTACTTGTGTGTGATATCATGTGCGATATAAGCAGTCCTACAGCATGTTTACCTGTGTTTGATACCATGTGCGATACAAGAAGTCCTGCAGAGTGTTTACCTGTGTGTGATATCTTATACGACACAAGCAGTCCTGCAGAGTGTTTTACTTGTATGTGATATAATGTGCGATACAAGCAGTCCTGCAGAGTGTTTACTTTTGTGTGATATCATGTGCGATACAAGCAGTCCTGCAGAGTGTTTACTTGTGTGTGATATCATATGCCATACAAGCAGTCCTGCAGAGTGTTTATTTTTGTGTGATATCATGTGCGATACAAGCAGTCCGCAGAGTGTTTGCTTGTGTTTGATGTCATGTGTTATACATGCAGTCTTGTGTGCGATATCATGTCAGATACAGTTATTCCTAAAGCATGTTTATTTGTGAGTGACATCATGTGTGGTACAGGAAGTCCTGCAGCGTATTTGCTTGTGTGTGATATCATTTGAGATACAAGCAGTCCTGCAGTATGTTTACTTGTGTGTGATATCATGTACGATACAAGCAGTCCTGCAGCATGTTTACGTTTGTGTGATATCATGTGCGATACAAGCAGTCATTGCAACGTGTTTACTTGTGTTTGATATCATGTGTTGTACCAGCAGTCTTGTGTGCGATATCATGTCAGATACAGGCAGTACTGCAGCGTGTTTACTTGTGTGTGATATCATGTGCGCTACAAGCAAGTCTGCAGAGTGTTTACTTGTGTGTGATATCATGTCTGATACAAGCAGTCCTGCAGCGTGTTTACCTGTGTGTGATATCATGTGCAATACAAGCAGTCTGCAGCATGTTTACCTTTGTTATATCATGTATGATACAAGCAGTCCTGCAGAGTGTTTATTTGAGTGTGATATCATGTGCCATACAAGCAGTCCTGCAGTGTCATACAAGCAGTCCTGCAGTGTTTCCTTTTGTGTGATACCATGTGCGATACTTGCAGCGTGTTTACTTGTGTGTGATATCATGTGATATAAAAGCAGTCTGCTGAGTGTTTACTTGTGTGTGATATTAAGTGCGATACAAGCAGTCTTGCAGCATGTTTACTTATGTGTAATATCGTGTGCGATACAAGCAGTCCTGTAGCTTGTTTATTTGTGTGTTATCATGTGCGATACAAGCATTTCTGCAAAATGTTTACTTGTGTGTGATATCATGTATGATAAAAGCAGTCCTGCAGAGTGTTTACTTGTGTGTGATATTATGTGCGATACAAGCAGCCCTACAGTGTGTTTACTTTTGTGTGAGATATCATGTGCGATACAAGCAGCCCTGCACCGTATTTACCTGTGTGTGATATCCTGTGCGATACAAGCAGTCTTGCAGCGTGTTTACTTGTGTGTGATATAATTTGCGATACAAGCAGTCCTGCAGCATGTTTACTTGTGTGTGATATCATGTGCCACACAAGTAGTCCTGCAGAGTGTTTACTTGTGTGTGAGATCATGTGCAATGCAAGCAATCTCGCAGTGTTTACTTGTGTTTGATATCATGTGCGATACAAGCAGTCCTGCAGAGTGTTTACTTGTGTGTGATACAAGCTGTCCTGCATCCTGTGTACTTGTGTGTGATATCAAGTGTGATACAAGCAGTCCTGCAGCGTGTTTACTTGTATGTGATATCATGTGCGATACAAGCAGTCCTGCAGAGTGTTTACTTGTGTGTGATACAAGCTGTCCTGCACCCTGTTTACTTGTGTGTGAGATATCATGTGCGATACAAGCAGTCCTGCTATTTTTATTTATTTTTTATGCCATTTTTGTTAACAAACAAATTATTTTGGCAAAAACACAAAATATGCAATAGTTTGCGCCTCCAAAAATGTCAAAGTGTAATATTTAATCTGAAGTAATAATAATCAATAATTCATAACACTATTGAATTTCATGCATTATTATTTTTTGAGCAAATACAGTTAAAAAAAAATATCATACTAAAATCCTTGAGGACCAAAAAGGGCCCCACTAATAAAAGTGTTCAAAATAAGTCAAAACAAGTCAGTCGATAATCAGTTTTTATCATGTTTTTGTTTTATACCGTTTTTTCATAGAAAATATGTATTTTATATGGCAAACACACAAAATAGGAAATATTTTACATTAAAAAAAATATTTAAAGTGGAATTTTTCATGCAAAATAATTGGACTCTTAAACTAACTTGTTCCAACATTGATTTTGATCCATTCATTATTATTGTTTTGTAAAAAAAAAAAATATATATAAAAAATGCCACTAAAACCCTCGGGGATGCAAAATAGCCTCTCTCATAAAAGTGTTAGAAATAAGTCATATATTATTTATTTTTGTTTACTTTCAACACTTAAATCTCTATATCAACTTCAGTTCTATACATCGATTATACGTTTTCAATATTGTTTCTCTATATTTTTTTGTTTATTTTAGTTTTATGCCGTTTTTGTCATGATATGTTTAATGGCAAACACACAAAATATGCAATATTTTCCACCAAAAAATAATTGAAAGTGGAATATTTGATTTGAAATAATTGTACTATTAAACAAACTTACAACATTGATTTTGATTGATATTCATTATTTTTTTTAATGTTTTTTTTGTGGGGAAAAAAAAACAAAAACCACTAAAACCCTTGGGGATGCAAAATAGCCACACTCATAAAAGTGTTAGAAATAAGTCATATATTATACATTTTTTTATTTTTGTTTACTTTCAACACTTAAATCTCTATATCAACTTCAGTTCTATGCATCGATTATAAGTTTTTAATATTTTTTTTCTATCTTTTTTTGTTTGTTTTTGTTTTATGCCTTTTTTGTCATGATATGTTTAATGGCAAACACACAATATTTTCCACCAAAAAATTATTCAAATTGGAATATTTGATTTGAAATAATTGGACTCTTAAACTAACTTGTTCCAACATCGATTTTGATTGATTCATTATTATTGTTTTGTAAAAAAAAAAAAAAAAAAAAAAAAAAAAAAATCCACTAAAACCCTTGGGGATACAAAATAGGCACACTCATAAAAGTGTTAGAAATACGATATATATATATATATATATATATATATATATATATATATATATATATATATATATATATATATATATATATATATATATATTTTATTTTTTATTTTTATTTTTTTATTTTTTTATTTTTTATTTTTTTTAATTATTTTTAAATAAGTCATATATTAGTTGTTTTATTTTTGTTTACTTTCAACACTTAAATCTCTATATCAACTTCAGTTCTATGCATCGATTATAAGTTTGTAATGTTTTTTTTCCATCTTTTTTGTTTGTTTTAGTTTTATGCCTTTTTTGTCATGATATGTTTAATGGCAAACACACAAAATATGCAATATTTTCCCCCAAAAAAATAATTTAAAGTGTAATATTTGATGAGAAGTAATTTGAGCCTGGAATATGTCAATAATTCATAACAACATTGATTTTGATTCATTATTATTTTTTGACCAAATAGTTAATTAAAAAAATAAAAAACAACCACACTAAAATCCTTGTGGCCTCGTCATAAAAGTGGTAACAATAAGTCAACATAAGTCTGTCGATAATATGTTTTTTATTATGTTTGTTTGTTTATTTTATGCCCTTTTGTCATAGAAAACATGTTTCTTATATAACAAACACACAAAACAGGCAATATTTCCACCCCCAAAATATTATAAGTAGACAATTTGATGTGAATTAATTGGAGCCTTGAATATGTCAATAATTCATAACAACATTGATTTTGATGCATTATTATTTTTCGAGCAATGACTGTTTTGAATACATTTAAACTTTGCGTTGTTGGAGTCAACATTGCAACTTTTTCACCTTACATTTCACCTCTTTGCTCTTTTATTCCACTTTTTTTATGCAGTATTTTTTTGTAATGGTATTTTTTTAAATTAGCAGCGGGCCCTAAATGGCCCTAAATGGCCCCCGGGCCCCACTTTGGACACCACTGCCTTACGGTTTACTTTGTCTTCCATTCTTCCTGCAGCTTGTGCCTCGTCAGTATTTCTCTCGCTCGCCTCTCTTTTCCCATTTTCAGTCTGCAGATATCGTGTGTGTGTGTGTGTGTTCTTGTATTTCTACCCTTCTTGAGACATCAACAAGGAAAAGTATCTTCCAAATGAGGAGGTGTGAACAAGTGATGACATAAATCATGGTCCCAATAACTTTGCATCTAATAGAGAGCCAAATACTAGAGTCTGTGAACATTGCTCCAAAGTCAGGATTTGAACAGCTGATTTTACCACTTCCGGTGCTGACGTAAGACAAGCCATATGTGAGCATAGAATGAACAAATACACTATGCTGCTAAGACTATAGTGGCCATTAACAGTTAGCTTCTACAACTGGGTTGCCCAAAGTGCGGCACAGTGGCCATCTGTGGTCCCTGACTCCTTTGTCATCGGCCTTAAGCACGTTACAAAAAACACAAAAAAATAGAGATCTCGTTTGCATCCCCTGGTGGTGACATCCATCAAAATGAGGGTGGTCCCAAAAAGGAGGGATTTTTCAAATTGACTGTGTGTCGCTTTTAAAAGTGCTCCCCCTCTGGTCAACATATGACATAACAAGTGTGTGTAAGAAATTGAAATGTGCCCCCTTTGGCCAAAATTAATAAAAAAAAATAAATATGTATATAGAGACATACTGTAATAACTTGAGTAAATAATGAAGATTAAAAAACAATTATACAAAATAAAAATAAAAATTACATGAACTAAAAGCAGTCTTTTTCTCACAATGTGTCGACTTTTTTCTTATAAAATTGGGAACAATTTCTCATATTCTTTCTGCTTCTGTAATATTGCAATATTTTCTCGTAAAATTATTACTTTTCTTAAGTAAAAGTATTACTTTTTAATGCAAAATGGCAACATTTGTCTGATAAAACTCCAACTTTTATCACAATATTGCCTCTTTTTTTTTTCTTGCAAAACAGTGACATTTTTTGAGTAAAATTATGATTTTTGTCATCATTTTGCCAAGTAAAATTCAGATTATTATAATATTGCCAACATTTTCAAGTTTTCTTACAAAATTGTGACTTTTGTCGAGTAAAATTGCAACACTTTTCATAAAATTGCCAACATTGTAAAACTGCGACTGTTACTGAGTAAAATTCCAACTTTTATCATAATATTGCACAAATGTTCAGTTTTTATTGTACAATTTTGACTTGTGTCCAGCAAAATGACGACTTTTGATATAATACTGCCAAAAATCTAAGTTTTTCTCGTGAAATTCCAGCTTTTTTTTTTCACAACAAGCTTTTTTCATCTTTGCATAGTATGTATATATTATTATTGTTGTAAATACACATCTTTATATATCTAGAAAGGCTGGTCCTAAACCAATTACAAACAAACAAAACAAAAATAAAATGAATAAAGTAACTAAAAGCAGTCTTTTTCTCACAATGTGTCGACATTTTTCTTATAAAATTTGGAACAAGTTCTCATATTCTTTCTGTTTCTGTAATATTGCAATATTTTCCCGTAAACGTATTACTTTTTTTAAGTAAAAGTATTACTTTTTTGTTGTTGTTCTTGCAAAGCAGTGACATTTTTTGAGTAAAATTATGACTTTTGTCATCATTTTGCCAAGTAAAATTCCAATTATTATTATAATATTGCCAACATTTGAAAGTTTTCTTTTATAATTGTGACTTTTGTCGAGTAAAATTGCGACTCTTTTCATAAAATTGCCAACATTTTAAGCTTTTTCTTGTAAAACTGCGACTGTTATTGAGTAAAATTCCAACTTTTATCATAATATTGCACAAATGTTCAGTTTTTCTTGTACAATTTTGACTTGCGTCGAGTAAAATGACGACATTTATTATAATGCTGCCAACATTCTAAGTTTTTTTGTGAAATTGTGACCTTTTTCTAGTGAAATTCCAACTTTTTTTTCCACAACAAGCTTTTTTTATATTTACATAGTATGTATATATTATTAATGTTGTAAATACACATCTTTATATATCTAGAAAGGTGGTCCTAAAGAGGGAGGCATTTTTCTCACGTCTCAATAAGGTCAGAAATAAAAAAGTGTGTGTGTGTGTGTTGTACTTCTTTCTAAAAACACCAGCAAGGAAAAGTATCTTCCATATGAGGAGGTGTGAACAAGTGATGACATAAATCAATAACATTGCATCTAATAGACAATGTCTCATTTGCTGGTGACATCTATCAAAATGAGGGTGGTCCCAAAAAGGAGGCATTTTTCAAATTGACTGTGTGTCGCTTATAAAAGTGCTCCCCCTCTGGTCAACATATGAAATGACAAGTGTGTGTAAGAAACTGAAATGCGCCCCTTTTGGCCAAAATTAATTTAAAAAATTAAATAAATATGTATATAGAGACATACTGTAATAACTTGAAGTAAATAATGAAGATTAAAAACCAATTACAAACAAAAAAAATAAAAAATAAAAATAACTAAAAGCAGTCTTTTTCTCACAATGTGTCGACTTTTTTCTTATAAAATTGGGAACAATTTCTCATATTCTTTCTGTTTCTGTAATATTGCAATATTTTCTCGTAAAATTATTACTTTTTTTAAGTAAAAGTATTACTTTTTAATGCAAAATGGTGACATTTGACATGTAAAGTTCTGACTTTTATCACAATATTGCCAATTTTGTTGTTGTTCTTGTAAAACAGTGACATTTTTTGAGTGAAATTATGATTTTTGTCATCATTTTGCCGAGTAAAATTCCGATTATTATTATAATATTGCCGACATTTTAAAGTTATCTTATAAAATTGTGACTTTTGCCGAGTAAAATTGCGACTCTTTTCATAAAATTGCAAAACTTGCAAGCTGTTTCTTGTAAAACTGCGACCGTTATTGAGTAAAACTCCAACTTTTATCATAATATTGCACAAATGTTCAGTTTTTCTTGTCAAATTTCGACTTGCGTTGAGTAAATTGACGACTTTTATTATAAAACTGCCAAAAATCTAAGGTTTTCTTGTGAAATTGTGACCTTTTTCTAGTGAAATTCCAACTTTTTTTTTCCACAACAAGCTTTTTTTTATATTTGCATAGTATGTATATATTATTAATGTTGTAAATACACATCTTTATATATCTAGAAAGGTGGTCCTAAAGAGGGAGGCATTTTTATCAAGTCTCAAGAAGATAAGAAGTACACGTGTGTGTGTGTGTGTGCGTGTGTGTGTGTGTGTGTGTGTGTGTGTGTGTGTG